>NW_008597611.1:1488-1827 GCF_000691845.1 Merops nubicus | reverse complement strand
GAGGAGGAGGAGGATGGTCAGCCCCTGGGCGCTGCAAACCGTGGGGAGACCCCCATCTCCACCACCCCGCTTTTCCCCACCTCCAAGCCAAACTTGTAGTAGAAGTAGTTGAGGAAGTACTTGGCGCAGCTGCCGAGGCCGTGGTTTTTTTTGAAGATGGTCTCGGTGGCGGGGGGCACCAGCTGGTGCTGCCTGCGGTAGTGCTCCTGGCGCCGGTACACCACCGCCTCGAACACCAGCAGCAGCAGCACCTGCAGGTGGTTCTGGGCCAGGGGAAGGGACGAGCTCAGGACCGTGCCGTGCCACGGAGGGTCCCCCCCCACCCCCCTCCCACGGCTG
>NW_008597611.1:0-1458 GCF_000691845.1 Merops nubicus | reverse complement strand
CCCCCCCCCCCCCTCCCACGGCTGGGGTGCCCCCGTGCCCACCTGGATGTAGCCCAGGTTGGGGTACCCCTTGCGGATGCCGAACCAGTTGGCGGGGTCCACGGGGCCGCGGTACAGCGTGGAGTTGCCCAGCTCCTCCGGGCTCAGGTTGGTGCCGTTGAGGTGGGGCTGAGAAGGGGAGAGCCAAGGGGTGTCAGCACCCATCCACCCCTACCAGCAGGCCCCACTTCCAAGCAGGGAATCCCACCACGAGCGCCCCGAGAACTGGGGCATCCCCCTGGCACGGAGCACCTGGGTACAGTTGCTGGAGTACTCGCTGGGGTCGACGATCTTGAGCTGGTAGAGCATCTTGCAGACGATGATGATGCAGGTCCAGATGGTGGAGAGGCAGGAGGCCATGTGGCGGAAGCGGCAGTAGGGCATGGCAAAGGCCCACAGCAGCACCAGCAAGAAGTTCATCAGCGATACCTGGCAGAGGCGGTGCCCACATCAGCACCCCGGGGTGCCCGGCCGAGCCCACCCCGAAACCTGGCGTGCCCCAGGGCTGGTACCTCCTGCAGGGCCACCCAGACGGTGTAGAGAGCCACCAGCTTGAGGACGTGGAGCTCCAGCAGGCGCCCCACGAAGACCTGCCCACGGGTCAGCATGTCCGAGAAGGTCCAGCCCAGCACGATCAGGCGCTCCAGCACCAGCCCCCACTTGGTGGGTGCTGCAGGGACATGCACTGGTCACCTCACAAGCCACCCTGGCCTAGGGGACACTCCAACCCACCTCTGTACCCTCCTACGCCTGGAAGATACCCCAATCCATCCCTGTACTCTGCCAGCCCCTTCCTGGATTGGGAATGCCCCAACTCACACCCACAGCCTCCTAAGGACACCTCACACCCATCTCCCTACCCTCTCTGCCCCTTCTTGGCTCAGAGGATACCCCAATCCATCCCCTTAATGTTCTATGATTGGGTGAAGGACACCCCAATCCATCTCTGCACCTGCTCAGTCCATTCCTGGCTTGAAAGAAGCCCCAATCCATCCCCTCCCACACCTTGAAGACACCCCAAATTCATCTTCCCACCCTCCCAGCACCTTCCTGGCTTGGAGGACATCTCAGCACTTCCCCAGTCCATTCCTCAGAGCATGGTCCAAAGGCACACTTGGAGGACATCCAAAACCCAGCTCCTTACCCTTCCAGCCTCTTGCTGGCTCAGAGGACACCCCAATCCATCCCTGTATCCTCCTACCTTTCGAGGACACCCCAATCCATCCCTATACCCACTCAGCCCATTCCTGGCTGCGAAATGGTCCAACCCATTCCCTCCTACACCTAGAGGACACCCCAAATCCATCTTCCCACCCTCTCAGTGCCTTGCTGGCTTGAAGAACACCCCAAATCCATCTCCCCAACCTCTCAGCACCTTGTTGGCTTGGAGACCACCCCAAATCCATCTCCCCACCCTCC
>NW_008597610.1:0-1232 GCF_000691845.1 Merops nubicus | reverse complement strand
CCCAGCCAGTGCCCTCCAGGAGCAGCAGCTCGGGGCAGCGAGAGGACGTGCCCGGCCCCACAGCACAAGTTTTTTCTCCCTCAGCCCAGGATGGGTCTCTCCTCTGCCCAAGGCAGCCAGCTGACCGGCCCCAAGGCTGGCAGAGCAGAGAAGTGCCTGGGCCTGGCGCTGGCCAGGAGGACACCGGAGGTAGCCACAGGGCCTGGGGGGAACGGGCTGCTCGCAGGGGGCTGGGGATGCTCAGGAGAACAGGGGGCCCGGTGGAGGGACCCGATGCCAGCACACGGGGTGTGGCCAGGCACGGGGTCTTCACGTCTGCTTCCCTGGGTCCTTTTCCACTGCAAGGCTCATCCGTGCAGGGCCTCCTCCTCCCCAAGCAGATCATGGAATCGTTCCCTTGGAAAAGACCTTTAGGATCGAGCCCAGCCATGAAATCCCCAGCTCCTTTGCCCCAGCAGAGCTCCTCACCATCCCCCCCTCCGTGTCCCCGGGCTCCTCTGGGCTCCAGCTGCATCCCTGGGAGAGAGATGCTGCCTGTGCCCTTCGCTGCCTGTCCCCTGCTCATGAGCTACTTGGAGCCCGTGCAGATGGAGGCGCGGGCCCCGCGGAGCTGCCTTTGCCCGGGGCCTGGGGCAGGGACAGAGCGGTGCCACCCCCCCCCGCGGCACCCGCAGCTGGGGCACGGATCCGTTGGCTCCGCCCCAGCCCCAGAGCCGAGCTCTGCGGCGTCCCTAAGCCCAGCCCACCGCTGCCAGCAGTGGATGCTCCCCTCTGCCTCACCCCAGCCAAGCTCTCCCAGAGCCAGTCCTGCCCCGATGATGTCCCTGAGCGACATCCCAGCACCCCGGCTCTGCCTCGGGGGCGGGTTTCCAGGCAGGACCTCCTTCTGCTGGGGGTGCCCGCCGAGCCCTGCCCCCAGCCTGGCCAACACCAGCCTGTCCACCCAGGCGACGATCCAGCAGAACCGAGAGAAGCTCCAAGCTGAGATCCATCAGCAGATGAAGACGTACAACCTGCTGCAGGAGCAGGTGAGGCAGCAGAGCCAGGCCCGGGACAGGCTGCAGAGGTGGCTGCAGCAGCTGCAGGATGCTGAGCTGGATCACCAACAGGTACAGGTCCTCAGAACCCCCTCGTGGTGGCAGCACCCACAGGGAGCTTTCATCCAAGCCCTGAACCCCCCTGGCTTGGCACGCAGGGTCACCACCCAGGTGTGTCCCACCCCCTCTCTGTCC
>NW_008597609.1:0-694 GCF_000691845.1 Merops nubicus | reverse complement strand
TGCATCGACTGAAGAGGAGCCAGGTACACCAAAAAAGTAAGAATCCTCAGGGGTACCTTCTCTGGAGGAGTCTGGGGCTGCTTCCTGGGATCTCTTGTCCCTGGATGGTACCTGAGGTGGCCCTGGGAGATTCCCTGAGGATTCCTGGATGGATTTCAGAAGAAATAGGTACCTGTAGGAGTCTGGGGCTGCTGCCTGGGATCTCTTGTCCCTGGAAGGAGACTGAGAAGACCCTGGGAGATTCCCTGAGGATTCCTGGATGGTTTTCAGAAGAGATAGGTACCCTAAAAATGGAGAAATCCACCTGAGGTAGCTTCCCTGGAGGAGTCTGGGGCTGCTGCCCGGGATCTCTTGTCCCTGTAAGGGGCCTTGAGAAGCCCCTGGGAGATTCTCTTAAGTTTCCTGGATGGATTTCAAAAGAGATAGGTACCCTAAAAACGGAGAAATCGACCTGAGGTAGTTTACCTGGAGGAGCCTGGGGCTGCTGCCTGGGATCTTTTGTCCCTGGAAGGGGCCTGAGGAGCCCCTGGGAGATTCCCTGAGGATTCCTGGATGGATCTCATAAGAGGTAGGTACCCTAAAAACGGAGAAATCGACCTGAGGTAGTTTACCTGGAGGAGCCTGGGGCTGCTGCCTGGGATCTCTTGTCCCTGAAAGTTGCCTGAGGAGCCCCTGGGAGATTCCCTGAGGATTC
>NW_008597608.1:0-1036 GCF_000691845.1 Merops nubicus | reverse complement strand
AAGGGGGGGTTCATGGGAAGAGGAGCTAACGGCAGAATTATGAAGGAGTTGGGAGGACCCCCCACCTCCTCCCCCAGAGTCACAGCCATCGCCCCTTTTCCCCTTCTGTTGCTCCAGCTGCTCTGCGAAAAGGTTAGAAAGAAACAAGAGTGGGAACCCACCGTGTCCTCCTCGGAGGGAGACAGGGGAGCGGTAGATAGAGATAGGCACAGAGTGGTGCTTGCTGCCGTGGAAGTGATGCTCATATTGAGCCTGAGATACAGACGAGGAAGAGGAGGCAGAAGAAGCCACGTTAGAGGAACTCCACACAGAGCTGACGATACATCCCCAAAAGAGGGAGCACATCCACAGGGTCCAGGCGGGGCGGCGGCCCGGGCAAGCAAATGCTGGGGTCTATTCTCAGGTGCATGGTCAAGGCACAGGACACCTACAGACGGACAGTCTGAATTCCAGCCAGGGAGAGAGGATAAGGTTCATGATGCCAAAGGACCCATGCTAGCAGAAAGAAGAGTCGCTTCCGATGCTCTAGGGTGTGCGTGTGTGTTCAAGAGGCAACGAGACAGTGTGTGTCTGTGCGAGAGAGCGAGTGTTAGGAGGAAAGGGGAGGGAAGGGGCACACAGAATAAGCCGCGCCGTTTCCCAGGGCTGGATCTACAGTGCCAGGAACCCCGCGGCCGTACCGAGCCTCCAGGAGAGCGCAGGAAAGCCGCACATGTCAGCGCGAGGGTCCTGGAGCTTGCACTTGCCGGGTTCCTCCAGGATTACGGGGTCCTTGAGGACTTTTCCCTGCCTGCGATCCCTGTCTCTCACTTTGCTGAGAGGGACTACTGAAAACGAAAAAGAAGAAATAAGCCAGAGACCCCAGGTAAATTTCTGATTTTTTTTTTTTTTTAATCCCAATTCCAGGGTGTTTCTGTTGCTTCTCCACTAGCAAGTGTTGCAATGCAGAACTGCTAGGCACACGCACACGCGCGCACACGCACACATGGAGATCTGGATCGTTATCCTCCTTCCACGGAATCCAGGCGACCGCGGG
>NW_008597607.1:0-26420 GCF_000691845.1 Merops nubicus | reverse complement strand
TGCATTCAGGCCCCCTTTTCAATTAAACTTCTGCCATGAAATGCCAGAGCCCTGGGATATATGTTTACTGGGAAATAACTGAAATTATGCATGAAAAATATATAAAATAACACTTAACTCTTCCTTTTAAAAAGATGCACTGAAAGCTGTAACAATTGATGTGCTAGCTTTCCCCTCTGGGCCCTTTTAAAGGGTTGGTGGTGGCGATTGCTGCTTTTCAGAAGCCATGGCAGTCACGTTAAGATCTCTGAAAAGAATTGTATAATAGGTAGAGTGCAAAAAAATGAGATAATGGTAATTCTCAGAGGAATACATGCTTTAAATTAAAAAGCCACAGTGCTGCTGATGTGAGCATTATATTAATGCTTGTATGACACAATCCTCAAAGCTCTTTCTTCTTCCTTAAGCTGTTTACTTCACCCTTGAAAGTGAGGGCTATGGAGTGCCCTTGCAAGGCCAGAGTGCTGCATGTCGATTCCCTCTTTACTCAGAAAACAGCAAAACCAAAACTCCAGAGTGCCTTTGGCAGATTTAATTAGTAGCTGGGTGCTCGCAGCTAAATAGAGCTATTCTTTCTCCTTAAAACCAAACAACCAACGAAACATATGCATCCTGAACACTTCAAATATAGTAATATATGCTTGTGGTTAAGAGTTTAGAGGTAGGGGCACTATGTGGACTATAAATGAAGCTATAGTTGCAGATACTTAATATCAGGAGAAAAAGTTAAGCTTTTCGAGTACACTTTTCATGAATTATCTGCTCTTCCTGTGTGGGAGAGAGAAAGACTTGGAATCTGGGAAGACATTTGGTTGTGCCTGTGGTGACCAGATCCCTGGGCAGCTGTATCAGTGGGTGCACATGTGGCAGGCTGGCACAGGGAAGTCTGAGTGATCCCTCTGCTGTGCAGTGCAGAAGTGCTGAAGCCCCCTTTCGGGTGGGGTGAGCTGAAGCCACTCAGCCTTTCTTGCTGAGTTTGGCACTGGTGAGATCTCATCTTTTACAATGCTTTGGTGAAGCTCAGTCTGCAAACCTTCTCTGCTTGGTTTAACTGTTAGTGCTTTGTGTTTAAACAACAGAGAATTTTGTGTTGCCCAAACTACCCCATTTGTGTTACAGGGAGGCTGGTCAAAAGCCATCCCATTTGTCAGATGCCCCTTGCAAGCATAAAGGCTAAAAACTGTCTTCATACTTAACTACCTTACTTAGAAAACATTTCTGCATTCTTCAAAACCTAGAAATACTATGTGTAGGTAGAGGGGTGGTAGAAGGAGGCTAGAAAAATTATCAGATTAAGTTCCCAAAGTAGTATGGCATCGTTAAAGAAATGGATCACCCTGGAGGGGGAGAGCTTTGTTGCTTGTGTAGGGTCAAATATAATACGTGCTTTCAAAATGCATCTTGTTTGTATAAGAACCCATGTTTATATTTATAAATGTTAAAAATGGACATGAAATCCTATAACACACCTTTGTAATAATTTGTCTGTTTGAACCTTTCCAAAACAGAGTTAATTTTGTACCTCCTGTGCATGTGGGTGGAATTTCCTAATCTTGGATGGATTGCATGTATATAACTTTATAAGGTGAGCAGACTATGTTACTCATCTGAGCTGCAGATAAATAAGTAGGTATTTTCCCTAATTCTATCCTGTTCTGTGCAGAACTCTGGAGGAGAACACTGTTTGAGAGAATGTCAAAGTCTGCCTTTGTGAGGCCACAGATGATAGGTACTATCTCTGTTGCAGCATATTTCTACCTTTCTGCAGTAAACTGTTTCCTAGTGTTCTTTAAATGTATTTCATGTTTCCCCATCTGTGCAAGCCAGGTCTGTTGGATCTACTGCTGGGCAGATGAGCCAGAGGCAGGACTATTGCAATTGCATCCTCCATGGTGAAAGCTGAGAGGTGACTTCTTGCCTTCTGTACCCTTTTATAGAGTACTCCTCTCCAGTGAACGCAGCTAACATTTACGTGGGTTGGTGACAGGAGAGGAGGAGATCTAGCCATGCTATGAAATGCTATTTCCTGTAGAAACTCGTAGCTCACATTTATAGCTGTCACCATAAAGGTAAATGACATTTTTACATGGTAAGCTTTTACAGTAGTGCTCAGAGGGCTGATAAACGTGCTTTACAGTTCTGGACAAGGTTAGACCAACTGCAGGAAAGGTCTAGTGTAGTGGACCAATGAAGTGGTTTTATTTCCTAGATATCTTCAGATGTGATTGTCTCTACAGTGGGGATTTTATCCAACAGGGTAGCTGTGCAAATGAGGCAGGTATCTAGTAAGTAGGGGTAAATATTTATACAAAACGTTTTTTCTTTTCCCCCTTGCTCTAGTGCTGCTTGAAATCAGGATTACAGCACTGACACAGATGACAGTACACAGTTCCTTTGCTTCCATGCTCAAGGAGTTGGTGCTCTGCAGCTCTGCCCACCAGCCATAACCTAGCCATGAGGTCAGAAATTTGCAGCATTTTTTTTCTCTTTCCTTTGTCTATCTCTTCGGAAGCACCAGCCTAGTTACAAAGAAGAAACTTGTTCTGTAAGCCTGTATTCAGTGGTATCATGCTTTGCATACAGTAAGAGCTCATCCAGATAGGAAATCTACTTTACAGCAACACAATCTGCTTACCAAATTAAATAAGTGTAATCAGGGGGATTTCAGTAATCTCTTGAGAGCAGCTTTGTAATGTAAATGAATTTGATTGCCATTGATAGTCATTTGCTAGAAGAGCTTGAAGACTTTGGAGATGGCACCTAAATAAGCCTCGGAAGGCTCACTGCCCGGAGGAGTGTGCCGTCGCCAGTTTTGCCGTGCTGAAAGACAGCTATCGTCGGGACATGTGCATATGCACGGAGTCGTGAGTGGCTGCGTGGGTGCTGTCAGCTGGCTCAGCGTGCTGTTCCCTGCCTGCACTTAGTCAAGGTGTGAGAACCTAACGCTTCACAGCCAGTTAGGTGATTTCAGAGAGAAAGAAAAGAAAACAGAGTATTAAGTATAAACTTTTAAATATTTTAATTTGTCTCCTCCTTCTTTAAGTCTTTGTGTCTAATTCAATAAAAGGGTAGTCCAAAAAAGACTTGGAGTATCACACGCAGATTTAGCTTAGGCATAATGCAGAAACCTGATTTGCAGAGCTTGCTCAGGAGCAGCTGATTTGGTTTTGCTCAGCAAACCTGAATCTTTCTAGTGTACGTCCTTGAGATGTCTCGTATGTAATTTATTTAGCATGCATGCCGTGCTAGCAGGACCTTATCTGCTTCAGAAATCAAACATGTAAAAATTCTAATAGCTGTGTCTATTCTTTTAATCGTGGGTTAGTTAATATGGAGAAAAAAAAATCTTTTCCTAGCACATCATGCAATATGTTTTGGGAGGGGTGCCAAGCACGTTCTCATTTTGATTTGGGTTTTGTACAAAGATGTTCTAAATGAGGGTGATCAGCCCTATGGAGGATATGAAATTAGCTCTGTATTTTCTCCCCAAGAATTTTAAAAGTGTTTCCCTTCAGAGGTATGCTTTTATGTTACTGGAAGTCTAGCATGTGGCCTTGAAAATGTTTTGCAAATGCCATGATGTTTGCATGCAGATTTTTTGACTACTACTATTTCACCCAATAAATGTCTGCAAACCTGTTTTATTGCATGAAATACTTCCAAGATTTAGACTATTCTGGGGCCCCACTCTGTATTTTCACATGTTTTTCAAGGAACAATAATATAATTGATGGATGCTGGGTGTTAACACATGTTGAGGAAAATTTTCCTCTAGCCACAACTTTGGATCCAGTGGTTATCATTATGTTCCTTCTGGATTGATGTTAATTTTATGTGGTGCCACTGGGGCTAAAGTGGACTCAACTTTCAGTTCATGTGTTCTCCCATGCAGCAAGGGAAGGAAAACACCTTATTTCAAGGAGCTGCGCTGCCATATTCTTCCAGATGGCTGCGAACAATTGCAGCAATTCAACACTTGTTAATTATTATTTTCCTTTTTATTTGAATATTAATTTAAAATGTTGAGACAGAGCAGAAGATGATTGGCAACCCTCAAGGGCAAGAGGTCATGTGTAATTCAATAGCACATGATTTTTTAGTTTTCCTTGTTTTCTTGCATTGTATAACCTGTCCGTAAGAACTTTTTAGCCCATCGGGGTTTCGGTGTTTTGCTGCTGGCTCATAACTTCCTCATGTCCTCTGGCTTACTCTGTTCTGATAGAGCATGACTTGTAATTTAGAAGAAAATTATGTAAATGAAGATGTTAAGTTTTTACCAGGGCAATATAAACTTCAGTTTTAAAGGTCAACTTAAAGAAAACATAATCTTTCTGATGTTGTACTTTTGGGGTGATTTTAATTGGCAGAATGAGCAGCGGGGCACATTGATGATGATGATGATGATATTTAGCAGATACCAGCTGCACAAGCTATGCTAAGTAAAATTAGACAATAAATTCTTTGAATACCATTAGTTTCTACTCTAAATTGCAGAATACGCCAATTTAGCATGGTGTGAAACTAATCAGTATAGTACCTATTATTATAGCTATATTATATATACTGTTTGACACAAAATGTTGTAGTCTAGAGTGAACTATGGCCAGCAAAGATGGTGTGATACTTCCAGTCCTGTAGCAAAATGTGTTCTCTCAGTGATCTCAATGAACATGTTTTTTTTTGCTGTGAGTTTCATATTGTTGTTGAGATCAGGCTGGCTGTTACTCTTGATATCCATACAGAGAGAAAAAATGTGTTGGTGTTGTGGCTGTCACTGTCTATTGCATCTCTGCTGGTAGTACCCAAACACTAATCTGTAGTGATGTACCTTTGCTTTTAATACTAATACTAGATGTTATATCTTTACTTTTTTTTAGGATCAGAAATTTTTTTGCTAGTATGTTAAGGATTTTTCAGATAGCTGGGATCTCACTTGGAAGCTGTGTGGCATTGGGATTTTTGGATTGAATTGCCTTGAAATTTTTTTCCAACACTACTCTTTGCTGCCTGCCATCTGCTCTAAGGGCTGTTTCTTTTTTCAGCTATGAAACGCAGCCAATTTGGCCCCTGTTCCTTAGGGTGTTGGAAAGAAGAGCTTTTCCCCAGCTGTTGCCGAGGGGAATTCCCTGCAACTCTTAAATGTCCCAGAAAGAGGTGAAAGCAGAATGAAGCCTGACAATGGACATTGCCAGGCAGAATCGTGCTCAGTGAACTCTGTCCAGTTTGGGTCAGAATATCTGTCAGTTCTGGGCTGAGCTATGCAGCTGAAGATGTTGGTCCTGAGTGAGGAAGGAAGACTTGGAGCTCTGTGTGTGCTCCTTCCCTTCCTAGTTCTGGCAGAGCGAAGTGTGTGATAGGGAGAAACCAGGAGCCTGAGTCTCAGCTTAGATTGGAATGCTCAGATCTAGCTGCGGTCTTAATACTATGTGTGAATTTGCTCAGATGCGTGCCAAAAGTGACAGCAGAACCTCTTAAATGGGGTCATTTTCTTCTGACTCACAAGCTTGGTGAGTTGCATATGAAAATCTACAATGCCCCCAAATCCCAGAACTTTATTTTTGGGCAGCTCCCCGTTGCTTGTTGATGTAGGACAAGTAAGAGATTTTTCCTGGTAGGCGTATTTTTGTTTATTTTTCTGCCAGAAAAATATTAGAATCTTAAAAATTAATCCCTTTGTTATACTTCTGTTAGGTTTCCATGATTAATTTTGGGTTCAATGAACAGAGTTAGCTAGCAATTTTTCTTAAACTATCAGCTGCATATGTTTTTCCTTAGACCAACCCTTGTAACTTGAATTAATCTATATTCTAGTCCCTTCTTCCTCTTTGTTAATGTGCAAGTCCTGGCTCCCACTTCTGTAATGCTGCTAGAGATTTCCATCTTTGTAGCACAACTGCAATGTTTGGTGGTGGCTATCTTTTCAAGTCTTATGGGGAGCGGCTGAGGGAGCTGGGGTTGTTTAGCCTGGGGAAAAGGAGGCTGAGGGGGAGACCTTATTGCACTCTACAGCTACCTGAAAGGAGGTTGTAGAGAGGTGGGGATCAGTCTCTTCTCACATGTAACAAGTGATAGGATGAGAGGAAATGGCCTCAAGCTGCACTAGGGGAGGTTTAAGTTGAACATTAAGAAAAATTTCTTCACTGAAAGGGTTGTGAAGCCCTGGAACAGGCTGCCCAGAGAAGTGGTTGAATCACCATCCCTAGATATGTTTAAAAGTCGTGTAGATATGGTGTTTAGGGATATGGTTTAGCAGTGGACTTGGTAGAGTTAGGTTAATGATTGGACTTGATGATCTTAAAGGTCTTTTCCAAACTAAATGATTCTATGGTTCTATGATCTTCACTTTTTTCTTTTTCTGCTGTTACTGTTGTGTTTGCTGTGTCACAATTGTAGTGTCAGTCAGATATTCCTCTCACTCTTTGAAGGACTGCATCATCATACAGAAACTTGGAGGACTGTCCCAACTGTATGCACCACCCCTCACTGTCCCATTTGCTTACTTCACCACTTTTGTCTTTGATTTTCAGTGTGAGCATGTGGGAATCCAAAAGCAAAACATTGTAATCATCCTGACTGACAAATAATGCTGGTTTATCAGAAAAAATACATAGAAAGTTTTGTGACAACAGATCTCAGAAATTGATACAGATATCTAAAATAAAAAATTATTATAAAAATTAAGTTATTCTAACAAAATCTTCTGAGAACAAAACAAGAAGAATGGTGCTGCTAGGAAACAAGAAAAATATTATTTGACACAAAACAGATTATGCGACTCTTTTTAAACCCATAACTTTACATGTAACAAAGTCAAAATTAGTTTTCATTGAAAACAAACAAACAAAAAAGAAAAACCCAAACAAAAAAAAAACCCACAACAGTGAAGGACTTTAAATTAGTAGTTTTCTAAAGTAAATTTAGATGAGTAGCGTAGTAAAAGCAGCACTCATTGCACTGTGTATTGTATGACAAAGTGGAAGTAATAGACATGCTTGCCATGCACTCTTCATTTTGAGTTTTAGATTATTGCCCTTTGTGTTCCTTTGGTTTTTTCAACTAAAAAAATACATTGTTTTATAGTGGGAGGTTTTTGATGTTGATACTCTGTTTCTTTCTGTGTATATACATTAACTGCTGTAACAGGCCTGACAGGGCTCTTTGGATGCTATAGCAGTGCAAATGATTAATGCAAACGCTGCCGGGAGATTATTACAGCCAAGGCAGCACCAGCTTATGGAGAGAAGTGTGGTAATAACATCCAGGAATTCCTGAGCTTTCAGCTCAGACCAGCTACTGGCTCTCCTCAAGCAAATTGCTTCACATCTTGCTGCTCTTATCCTCATTACTTAGAGAAAATAATACTTTCTTAGTATAGTGCTACATGACTGTAGATAATAGAGAACCTCTATAAGCCTTTAAGTGGAAGAAAGTATTATTATTAAACATTTTTTTTTTTACTGTTGTGCACATTTACATTTTAAGTTTTATTTGCAGGAAAAAAAAAAAAGCCATGTTACTTGAGAAATTACACTCATTGTCTTTTGAAGGAATTAGATTGCTGTTGTTTAAGCATTAGACTGACATTAATAGCCTGGAGTGTGGCTTATAGATGGGAACGACTGCACACAGTGTGTATATATGGAGTAGTGGAAGTAGAGCGATCCCATTAGGATCATTAGATAACCGGTGAGAACTGGAGATCTTGTACATCCAAATAACACATCCAACATTCTGCCTGTATGCCAAACCCTACCCTAAATCAGATCTGTTCTGGTCAGCTGTAGAGCAGCACAAATACCCTTCCCTCCGTGCCCAGAATGAGTCTTTACTACTATCAGACTGGGTATTGTGAATTTGAACAAATACATCATCCTTTTGCAAAAACCTCCCATGTGCAGTTTCTAATTAAATTATTTTCATAATTCCACTTCGATCAACCTACATAAACATCAAATATCAAAAAGGAATCTGTTCCTGTAGTCCTTTGCTGCCTCTACAGAATTGTTCTCAGCAATATAAATGATGTTTCTTCTCCAGTTACTGCTTCTCCAGATAATGAGCAGTTTTATTATACTTGAAGCATTATCCCAGCATGTATTTGCAGGAAGCATATGACAATGAAAGAGTAATTTTTCAATATTTTTCTTAATATCTTTAGACCATCTATGCATATGACAAATATTTATACTCAGCTTTGTATTGTAATTAATTTCTCTCTTCTAAATTACCATCTACTATAGTTGCTTTATATGACTTTTTTTTTTGTTTTATTTTTATATATCATAAAGCTATTTTTTTTTATTAAAGAAGCATTGTTTAGTTAAGGTAATCTTAAACTTTACAGATTGCTATGAAATATTTTGTTTTCTTTTGATATACATCTTTGTTACTGCTAAAACCATAATGATATTTTAAGAAACACTACTTTCTGATCTTGTTTTCCACTAGACTGTAGCATAAAAAGTAGTATCATGAGATATTCAAAAGTATTATTTCTGATAAGATTTGTCCCTTTTTAATTTTACTGTCCTCTGTCATCTTAGCATAAAAGGTTCATTATAACTAACTATAGAAAATCTTTATATAATTTGCACTTGGATTTGATGTAGCTCCCAAAAAGGGAAGGGCACTCTCTATTTGATTATAATGCTTTCTGTGAAGAAAAACTCTAAGGCAACAAGTGAGAGTGACTCCCTCAAAAAATTTTGTGTAAGTAATAGTGCTTGCATCATTTTGGGGGGTCAGAAAATAAGAAGGAAAGTTTTGAGTTTCTCAGATTTTGAATCACTCAAAAGGGATGTGTGGGGGTGTCCTTATTTTTTTTTAACTGTATCCTGTTTCACAGCAAATTTTAAAGAGGAGACCAGTTCTCCTTATGTTGGCATTGTTTCCTTCTGCTGCTGTTGTTCCCTTTATATTGGTGAGTGTTAGACAGTTCATGTGAAATGCACTTTCCCCCTTTTAATTTCAATCTCATCTAAAAAAGAGATTCAACAGCAGAAGAGCATAATGAAAGATAATGGGATGATACACAGAAAGGAAATATCAAGCAGCAGGAGAAAGAACAGCTATATTCTGTCCAAAATTATTCTCTCTGTGTAACACTTAGGAAATAAAGGCGTTGTCCTTTTAAAATCTTGCCAGCTAAAATCCAGCTGTTTGTTGCTGCTTCCTAATCATTTTTGCTTTATAGGTTTCTGTAATGATAGTATTTTAATTTAATGCGTGTTTAGTGAATTTTTTTTCAAAATTGTGAACTTCCCTGCCACAGGTCTTAGTCATGCAGATTAAGTGTGAGGAACATTTGCCTTAGTAACCAGGAAGGGCACACTGGTATGCATTTCTTGATTGTACCTTGTTCCACCTGAGAAAGGAGTCATCAAACTATCTGGGAGATATAGAAAATGCAAGTGGGATGGATCTGTTTTCTTTCTAATTTAAGAAATGTAAGATATCTTCATCACAGATATCTTCAGGCAATTTAAAGACATACGTATTTTATGTATATTTGTGATAGTTTTCCATACTTTTTATTAATATATTGTTGATATTTGGATAGTTCTCAAGTATTTGTTATTATCCATTCCTCTCAAGTGGATGTTAAACATGGCCTTGCACAACTCTGGGTATGTTAAAGGTAATTGGCAGTATTATTAAAATTTGCAGGCATGTACAGTTTCAAAGGGTTGTTATGATGAATCATTTCTTACTTAGTCATCCTTTTTCCTCTGCCATTGTGGGCTGTTAACTTCACTGAGCAGTGTATGAGATTTTTAACCTCTATTTTATTGCTGGAGATATATTAATCCCTTCATATGAATTCTGATGAACCCTTTTATCTAGATACTTAGTGGAAACAAGGTGCAGTGAGAGCTACCTGTTTTCATGATGGTCTTGGTATTGAGAAAAACCTGTTATGCTTCATAACTTATTATGGTATTATACAGGACCCATGAGAGTTTGATGCAGTTGCAAGTGTAAGATTTAATGCAGAAATGTTTCAAAAGATGTCACAATCGCACATCGTTTTGTATTTTTTTTCTGTTTTCAAATACTTTGTGCTTTTAGTGGCACCTTTGCCCTACCAGGAGAAAAAATAAAATTTGTTTGTATGCTTGGTGTTCACCACTGTGGTGCCAAGGAAGCTTTGTCCTCCTATAGTGTGCTTCACAGAAGCAGTAGAGAGCTCTGCAGCAGCTGTAGTGACACACATGCAGTTAATAACAGCAGCCCAAAGCCTGGGTTTTAAATTCTCAACAGCTGGAACACAACTTATTACATTTGCCAGTGTTTTTTCAAGGCCCTTTAACTACTGTAAAGAAAACCTTTTTGTTGCTATTTTCAAATGGAACATAACATTTACTAAAGAGTTAATTATATAAGAAAAATCAGTAGTTATTAGAGAGGAGAAAAGTTTAGTGGTATGGGAACTGCAAGTCAAGGAAGGAAATCACTATAAAGGAAAGATGACAAAATAAATTAACATATATATGGATAATATTGTCTTGTATATGTCATATAAAGCATTTAACAAATCAATAATTTCCATGTTTATTAAGGCATATATTTTCAGTTTGCTTCAGTGGTGCATTAAAATGATGGAAGTGTGGTAATAGTTACAAGTTAGTTTAAAATAATGACTTTTAGTAGAAATATACTGTATCAAATTTGGAGATGTTGAACTGATGTTTTGTGTGTCATGAAACTGTTTTTTTTAATGTTATATGGAGACAGACTTAATCTGTAGGCTTTTTAAAGTACATAATTGTAAGCTGATGTTTTTATGCAGTTGTATTTTGTCTCTAAATTAATGTTACAAAAATGTTACTGCTTACGCCTAGGAGAGAAACTTCTGGATTCTGTTTCAGAATATGTTCTTTTTCCCATATGTGCTTTTAGAGCTGAAAATGGTTTTGAAAGTGCACACAATTTTAAGATACGTTTTTGTACATGTTTTTACTTTATAGTGTTGGCTGGACTTTGCCTGTACAGAGTAACAGAAAAATGCAAGGCCTACATTCATCCAGCATTTTGACTGCAACATATAATCTTTTAAATTTAAAATTTTAAACTAGGGTTATAGATATTGTTGAATAATTTGATGCTGAAATGGTACAATTGCACTAATATTATATTCCTTTCCTCATGCTGTCTGTACAAACCTTTCTTGAAGAACTGCACATACTTTTGATGCCCTGCTGCAGAACTGTTTTGTATCTTGTGCTTTTTATCATCATGTGCTAGTGTAACCTTTGCCTTATCCAGTTGCCTGTGCTTTTGGCTCTCTCAGGACAATGTCTGTGACACTAGAGTAAATGCTTAAGATAGGAAATTAAAGCAATGATCAATATTTCTCTCTTCCCTTGGTAATTCTTGAAGAACTTTGAAAACCAAAAAGCAAACTCCCAAAGGTGATTGAAACTTATAATGTCTTGTTGCTCGACGTGAAGTGTTATAATCCTTCAGCATGCTACATGGTTGTCCTGTGGCATTAGGGTATTAGTACTAATGGAAAGACATAGTTATTACAAACAATTCCAGATTTCACAGTGTGTATCTTAATAGCAGAAAGGGATTTTCTCATGATTAAAAAGAAAAATGGGTGGCAAAATAAGGAAGAAATGCTTGTTACATAGGATGAACCCCTGGAGACCTAATTACTGAAAAAACAAATAGAAGGTAAATGTTCAAGATGTTTGCAGGTTAAACATTCCATAAGTATCTTATAAGAGAATCTGCAGCCTTGGAGCAGCTAATTGCTCAAGAATCGCAGCCGTTTATGCTGCCTCATTTTCCCCTGGGATTGACACTCACAACAGGATAATTCTTACCCTGATATAAGTGTCACAGTAGGGACTCAGTGTAATTTGCTGATATGATATCAAAAATAGCATTAACGTAATTATATTTTCCACTCGTAATGTTTCACAGGCAATAATACAACTGAAAATTACCTTTTTTTGATGGTAGTAACCTGGCCATTCCCCACTAGAACCACTTGTTTGGGTGTTTGGGGTTTTTTTTTCCCTTTTCCTCTTAATGTACAGCATTGAAGTTACTTTAAAGTTTTGTGACTTTTTTAGCACCTTCAGCACAGAAGTATATTCAATAACCAGACTTAAACTACAAACTGAACTATGTATTACCCTGTTTGACTTGTGGGATATTATTTAGACTAAGCTGATCCATTGCATGAGTTGTTTTCAGTGCTGTTCCCCAGCAATTTAGATTTGAACCCTTGGTTCCTCTTGGTTTCTGGAGGAAACGTAAAGCAAGTAGATACTTTTTCTGTTATTGTTTGGATATATTTGTTTTGATAAAATTAAATTTTTGTGTTGAAAAATTCTTTGTAACACTAACTTTTAAATCAGGCAGTTTATGTAAGGAAGATCAGTATTTGCAGCTTTTAGGATTACCTCACCACACTGCTGCTCTTACAGTCCAGGTAACAAGAGCACAGAGAAGTGACTACACCAAGAATACCAGCCATTAGTTTGTTGGAAATTGGCACTGAGATCTGGATTTAAACTGAGCTCCTTACTTTACACTGGGTGACAGAATAACCTGAGCGTTCCTTGCTTGGGTCACCTGGTACAAAGGAAATGGATTTAATTATAAGTTAGACTCAACTTGGCCATGGATTTCACAAAGCTTTGTAGTACACTGGTGGTGTTTCTTTCAAATCTTTTATCAGTTTATGGGAAATGCCCAACAAGTCCTGAAATGCACTTTCTTATTTGCATGTGTATCTTATTTGGATGATCTCTAATTATCTTATTTAGAAATTTTCGGTTAGATTTACCACTTTCAGCTTACAGAAAATATGATTGATCATTAAATCCTAGTCCAATCAAGCAAAGATATCCCAGAGATGGCCAATACACAAGATCAAGCTTTAAGCTTTTTTAAGCAGTAGTGTAATAGAGACAACTTGAACTGATGGCAATGTTAAAACTAGCTAGTGTAACTAGTATGGTGCTTGGCCTACAAAGCCTCCCTGAGCTGCCCCGTTGAAGGCTGGCTGCATGCTGCTCTGGAGCCAGCAGCAAGTTGGTTCTGCTGCACCCAAACACCTACCGAGCTCTTGCAGGGAAGAAATAACAGTATTTGCCTACTTGGCATTTGCTTTGAAGGGCTTACTGACCATGCTGTCCATGGTTGACTGTTTCCTTTTAAAGACTGGTCATGAAAATTAGGAGAGGAGTCTTGTTGGACTGAACATCTATTTCTGCAGCTGTTATATTTTTTTAATATAAAGAAACTACCATTTAAAAAGAGATTGCTCTTCATTACAAGAGGCAGTCTAAGTAACTTGGCGTTAAAGCTTACAAATTAAGTCTAATTTGTATGATGTATTTGAAGACTCTCCTGCAATGGGCTAAGTCACACAGAGAAAAAAATAGGCACATTTTAATATAATTTTTATTTTGCTATTGAACAGTCCTAGGGACCCTTTTTGCAGACAGACAAATATTTGCCATTACTTTGTGCTCAAAGGCAACATTGAAAGTGACCTGGAACAGGCAGGAACTGACTTTTTTCTACTAATATGATATGAAAGTTTTATCGTATTAGGAATTTTCTGTCACGGTGGATTAGTATCAGGTCATATTAACGTTCATTTTTACTAACTTACAATGAAATGCGCTAACGTGACTACACTTTACTATCACAAAAGAAAAAAAAAGCAGAATGATTTTATATTAATGCGATACCATAGAAAGATTTCAATACCTCTGTCCCATGACAAATACGACAAAGTTAAAAATAAAATAAAATATAATGGCTTGGGACAGGGAGTTTATGATTTTTCCCTGGGATTAAACCACTTCCTCTGCCCTCCCCACACCTAACACCATATCCATATTTGTTTAATAGTTCCTGGGTTTTTGAAGTGATTGATTTTGAAGCAGTCTGGCCCTGATTTTGCAATTATGATTGCTCTCACTTTTCTAGCTAAAAGTCATTGGGAGCTGCAAATACTGAGTACCTATACAAAACAACCCAAGGTGTTCCAGGCCGATTATCCCTTGACTTTCAGCAAAGCAAGTGTTCCCTTCTCAAAATGTTGACCTAGAAGCCAAATTAAAAGAAAAAAAAAAAGGGGAGTGGGAGGGTGGGGGAGGAGAAAAGCCATCATATTGTGTCCATGCTCCATTATGCTCAGAATGCTGTGGCCAGAAATAATTAACAGGCACAAAGGGTGGCAGTTAGTCATTTAGCTGTGTGATTGTACCTGCAAGGTTTCTTTCATCTGGAGCCAAAATTTGATAAAAATGGCTAATGTCAGAAAAGTTCAATCTTATCTAAATTATGACCAGGAAAAGCCTGGTTTTAGTCTTAACTCCAAACTTCATATAGAGCAAAGTAGATGAGTTTGGCTGCTAGATTTAAATTCATGTCGTCTCTAAATCTGAAACTCTATACTATGGCTTTCAGTTTTTCATTTTGAGACAGCTAGTATTTCTAAAAGCTTTAGTCTAAAATAAAAGTGGACAAAACCTTTCAAAGAGGTGATAATTTAACATGCATTTATTTTCAAAAGTGCAGGAGAAGTAATAGAAGTGTCCTTGTGACTGGTCTGGAGTTAGTTGTCCGTTTGCTTTTTGTCATACCCTGTGTGGGTTGTGCAGTGACGACTTCCAGGAGGGCTGCGGAGAGCTGCAGGGCTGGAGGTGTTGTGCCAGCTCTTGTGTTTTAACACCTACAAATGATATAGGCCTTTGTGTTCAAAAGCATGGGAAGGGCAGGCAGACACAGTGGGCTGTAAGCCTGTGTCACTGGTGGGACACTTTCTCCATCAGCTGGAGGCTTCGGCGCTGCTGTCAAGCTGGGGCACAATTCTCCCCCAGTCCACATTGTTCCAACTGCTTGTATAGGTAGGTCATGGTGTCATTGAGCTGATCAGCACTCAGAGATTTGAAAAGGTGGACTCTATGCAGGTAATTTGGAACCTAAAATGCTCTGCATCATTCAAAATGCTGACTTGGGATGCTAACACAAGTAAGTCTCCTAATCCATGTCTCACTACAGGAGTAATGGCCAGCTAGTGCTGGATATTGGGGAGGAGGTATGGAAAAACAAGTTGAGCTTAGTCTTTCTGATAAATACTGTATTAGAGAGAAAAAAAATCAGAAGTTTTAATGTCAGTATATTGGAAATGTATTTGTTACTCCTGCGTACTCATTTCAATACCCTTGCAGGTTAGAAACCCTACCCTCTTCATCCCTGTGCTGTCCCCATGAGGTTCAGAAGCTTCTTAGCAGAATGCCCTCGACTAAAATGGCTACACCACTATCTGTAGATTACTGCTTTCCATCATCAATATTGTGCTATCTCTCTGTTCAGACTGATTTTTAATTTTTATGTTTGTAATTACAAGTGATTTATAGGAAAATTCATTGCACAGCCTGTCCAGAATCATTAAATTCACCTAGGTTGAATAACCTGATGTTCACCTGGAAATAAGCAAATCAGTGACGTTATCTTGCTGAATTTTCAGCTGTCTTAGAAGTATAGAGCTTATCTGCTCTTTTTTTTTTTCTTTCAAATATAGCGTTTGGGGGAGTGGAAATTATTTTAGTTCATAAGAGGTAATTAGCCAAGTCTGAAAGGTGTGCACTAATTACAGAATGCCATATATCTTGTGTAGCTGATTGCAGCGCAAGTTTCTGAATGGTAGCTATGATTTTTTCCAAACACTGTTCAGTAATTTGAAATGTTATTAGGGGATTAACTTTCCATACAAAAAGCTAAACTAATACTTATTATACAGATTATAACAGCAAGTGGCCTAAGAAGCTGTTGAGGCCATTATTTTGCAGGCTCTAGTCCCCACCAAAGACCAAGGAGAGTGCAGGACAACCAGCCCAGCTAGAGGAAGGAATATGAAGAGCATCGTCCTCTGCTGTTCCTCATCCCTCCTACCTCTGCCAGCACAAGTCAGGCTGATAGGATCCATTTATGAACATGACTCCTAAATGTAGGTAGAGAAGAAGTGTAGGAATTGTTGTGTGTTCTATTGTTTTACTACAGTTGCAAGTCAACCTATGCTTGATCATATTGAATTTTTAGGTGTTTTGGAATGCTATTGGCATATGATTTAGAAGACAATCTTTGGGAAAATACTATGTGGGTTTACTACTTTGAGAAAACATCTGAGTAGTACACCTTTAAATATTTGTTTCAGTTTGATACTAGGTGAAGTTAGTTTTTGCAGTCAGCATTTGTAAAACACATTAAATTACTTGTTTTGATTTACTCTTAATAGTGGTGTTAGCTGTTGTTTGTTCTCTGTCTTTCCTCCCCAGCTTTCATGCTTCTATAAAGCCATATATTCTCTATGTGACCTCTGATATTTAACACATGAGAAATCAAACTGGATTCCTCCAAGCTAATAGCATGAGGCTTCAGCTAGAGCTAAATGCTTGTAGGTACGGTAAAAACCTCCCATTCCCTGTGAATGAGGCCACAGCAAAGGCAGACCTAATTTTAAATGAAGGTCATACAGTTCTGATTGTGCAGAGTGGATGTGAGAGTACGTGGCTCAGTAGTTTGTGCACATGGTGATGGCAAAGGAAGCTCTTGGATTTTTATGCTGCATAAGTTGACTCTTAAGAGTAGGGCTCAGCTTGGGGGCTGCAAAATGCACAGTAATTGGTAGATAGAAAACAACTCTGTACAGTTTGAGCTTCCAGGGGAAAGGTAGCCCTGTTGTGGAAAAGAAAGGCCTAAATGAGGACGTTTGCTCATCTTGAATTTCTCATTCTGGTTTATTGTTTAATTCCAATGCCTCCCCTCCACACCAACCTTGCCATCCTTGTTTAAAATAAAATTTTTACAATTAAAAAAAAAAAAAAGTATAATGAAATTATATTATTTACACTGAGTTACATTTTTTTTTTGTCCTGCAAAGTGCTTGGTCAGTCCAAATGTAATTCTTGGTTAATAGCTGAAAAGCAGCTTTCCTTACAACTTTTTTCTCTACCTTTTTGCCTTCATTCTGGATTCTTTGGTAGATTAACTAGCAGACTTTTCCCTAAAGGCTTTTCATCTTCTCTCTAACAAATGTCTAAATTACTTCATTGAAAAATAAATTCTCTTCTTCCCCCTGCCCACCCTATTAACCAAAACTTCCTTTTCTTCGCATTTCAGTGCTGTTTCTGTTTGTAAAATTATGAGCCTAACCCACTGTTTGCACCAATATATGGTTAAACAGGTTATCAAATGCATTTTGTACACATTTCTGGAATACATTTGCTGTGTTAAATTTTTTAATGCATTTAGCTTCCAATACGAAACTTGGGGAAATTATTCTGAACCTCTCCACATGAGGTTCCCACTGCCTCCCTTTGTCTATCCTAGTGGTAATATCCTTGGAGATTTTCTCCTACAGGCATCTCTGAAACCCTTAATTGAACCACCAGTGTGCTTGTTTAAAGTGTTTCCCTTGCTTGGTTTTCTAAAATGATTTTTAAGCTTTCCCAGCATATGTTTTTAGTTTCCCTAGGCTTTCCCTTAACTAATGGCATTATGATGGTCTCTCTTTTGTCTTCAGGGATCACTACTGAACTACATGAACTCATAAAGTGTCAGTGAAGACTTCTCTCAATTTCTGTTCCCACTTTTTTTGCTCTCTTGGATATCTGATGTCTAGTGTGTAGGCTTCTTAGAGCTCAGCTGTAAGTAGCTGTGCATCCTTCTGCAAGAGAAGACAGGGGCATAAATCACTCCCTTGCAAGGGCTGTTCAGATATGCCCATATAGTGCTTGCATCCTTAGTTTAGTTGTCTAATAAAAGCTCAGACTAAAACAGCAGAGAAGTCTTTCAGAATATAGCTCTGGTTTACATGTAAAGTCTAACTTATGGGAAGCCTTGCAGGAAAGATGAAGTTCTCTAGCAGACCCAGTGTTCTGGTAATTTCAACTTGTTTCTTGCAAAAGTTTACTGTGATTTAGGCAAATCATGAAAAAAAAAAACCCATGGTATCACACTTATTTTAATTCAGTAGAGCTCTATTACAATGAAAAACTTTACCTTTCCACTTTTTGTTATTGCAGGGTAAGGGCCAGATAGGTCTGCTAAAGACACTTTGCCCCAGTAACCTGTTGCCAAGCAGTCATTCTGAAGAGCTGGCATGGTCGCGTTCACCTGTGCTATCTGCCATCACACTAACCAGAGGTAATTTGTCAGGAACACACCAGGGCTGAGATGGGGATGGACAAGTTGTGCAATGAGTTATAGTCCCATGTTCCACTGAAGCTTCTGAAGGACCTTAGCCGGGAAATGTGGACAGCTCCCAGTCATCATGCACCAATAATTAGTCTGTGAGAAGAAAAGCCATTGCCTTCACTGAATTGTTGAATGAAGGTACAGTACAATAATTGCAGAAATCAAGGGAAGGAATTGCCCCCCAAATGTCTGCTACTGTGGAGATGGGAGTGGTCGTGCTCTGACAGTACTTCACGCACCAACCACCTTGGCTGCTTATTCAGTCTCCCTGAAGGTAAGTCAAAGTGCTTACCCTTGGAGACTGCGGTCAGTGAACAATTTGCATTGATGCAAGAAAGCAACAGAGGTTGGAAAAAGCCCTAAAACCTCCTTATTAGGAGTATTCTGGTACATTGCCCCAAATACAGTTGTACATTAGAATAAATGCAAATTAATTCTTTAAATATTCCAGGTAGTCGTTGTGGTTTAGTTTGATCTTTCTCACTCACTGTCATTCTGGAAACTGAATTCTTAATTTTTTGGTTATGTCCCAATTTAAAAAACAAAACAAAACAAAACAAAACAAAACAAAAACCACTCCAAACCAGGAAAAAAAGCCCTCTTGTACTGTGAAGTTTTGAGCTGTATGATTCATTTTCGGTTTTGTTTCATTTGGTTTAGCCTTTTTCTTTTAATACTTAATCAAATCTTTCACTTCTCATATTCTATGGATGACTTCAAAAGCTTTTTTGTTTATCTTACATATTGTTCCATATATCTGTCTTGAGCCATGTTGGCTTCTCTTGTCATTTTGACACTGATTTACTGGAATGAACTTATATTTTAAACTCTCTTATAGTTCTTTAAATGTCTTCCATCCCACATTAACATTTCCCAACAATAGTTACTTCTAATTATTTTTTTCCAGCCTGTTTGCAAATCTCTCATGATGCCTTCTGAAAATAAACTTACTGAAGAATATCAGACATTTTAAGATAAGTGATCAAGTGACTTTGTCACTGGTAGTTCATCTGTTTTCTGTGTGATCTTGTATTCAATTATATATAAAAAAATTTAATCCTATTAGAAGATCTGCTCCAGAAACTTTTTTTTTTTTTTCAGTGACCCATAGTAAGTAGAGTATCGAAGGCTTTTGAGCAGGTCATAGATTCCTATTAGGATGTTCCCAAAGAGCTCTCATGTTCTGCCATGGTTTAACTTTGGCCAGCAACTCACTCAGCACAGCCCCTCACTCAGCCCCCCTCAGTGAGATGGGGAAGAGAACTGGAAGAGCAAAAGTGAGAAAACTTGTGGGTTGAGATAAAGACAGTTTAACAGGTAAACCAAAAGCCACACAGGCAAGCAAAGCAGAACAAGGAATTCATTCCCCTTTTCCTAGAGCAGGCAGGCGTTCAGCCATCCCCAGAAAGCTGGGCTTCATCATGCCGAGTGGTGACTTGGGAAGAAAAGCACCATCACTCCAAAGGTCTCCCTGTCTCCTTCTTTCTCCAGCCTGATTGCTGAGCATGACATCATATGGTCTGGAGTATCCCTTTGGTTACCTGGGGCTAGCTCTCCTGCCTGTGTCCCCTCCTAGATTTTTCTCCCAGCCTACCCACTGGTCGGGTGGGGTAAGAAGCAGAAAAGACCTTGGCTCTGTGTAAGTGCTGCTCAGCAATAATGAAAACATCCCTGTGTTATCAACACTGTTTTCAGCACAAATTCAAAACACAGTCCCATACAAGCTACTAGGGAAAAAACTAACTCTGTCCCAGTCAAAACCAGCACAAACTACTATTGACATGTTTTGAGTTCTCACTGCCCTCTGATATGTGTGTACATGTCTGTCTTGATCTTAAACAGACTTTTAATTTTTTTTGAGACAATGGAGTTATAGCAGTACCAAGATATCTTTATAGGCCTCAGTGAAATAAATTTGCATGTAAGTTAATATTTTTATTCTGTTTTAATCCAAACAGCCAATAAATTTTCTTCCTCATCTGTCTTTCATGTGCTGCTGCACACACATCCGTTACATGTCTTCTATAGCAGCTAAAAAAAGGTACAGGGATGCTTTACTCAGTGTTCCTTTTTCTCTAGGAGGATTGTTTGCAGCCAAATTTATTTTAAACAGTACCTTCAGGTGTAAATGAAGCACAGGTACATTGAAAGAGAGACAGAAAGTATATTTTTTGAGATGTACAAATTAACACTAGCTGGGGGTTGATACATTTACAGTGTGCCATTCTGATCTGTGTGATTGTTTTCTATTGCCATTGCATGATGTTTCTTCATCATTTGGTGGTCTTGAGGTATGAATTTTAGTCAAAATAAGTTAAAACTGTGGTTGTTTTATCACTTGTATTACTGTAACTCTTAGGAATCCAAGTCATGAGGCACAATTTCACTGTCCTAAACACTGTACCTACGCTGAACCAAAAGACATTGCTGAAGAATTTACAGCACAAGAAAAGGGGAAGCACATGGGTGGAGACAAAACCAGGAACTCACACAGGACTGGTGGAAGTCCCAAGAAGTTTTTCTCCCTGCACTCTAAAAGTCAGTCTATTCGAGAGCTTCCTTTCTTCCTCTCCATTTTGTCTTGCTGATAGAGAAAACATAACAATGTGCTGGTTGGCAGTTATATTTTTAGAAAATGTGGCTGAGGAGAGCTTTGTGAGGGCATGGTGTGCTAACCAGATATTTAGAAAACCCTCTCAAATATGAGGAACAGCATGGGAGCGTACACAAAATTTTTGGCTTCTTTTTGCCCTTTAAAATATGAACTGTTTGTGTTGTGAGTGAAAGGCAGGGATAAAGCTGCCAGCAATCCATGAGAGATCAAGGATACTGGAGACTCTAAGCTGTGAAGAGCTTTGAAAGTGAAGATGCGTCACTTGGAGTTTGGAGTGTTGGCTCTGCTCTGCACTAGTGCTTTGAGCTGAGGATGTGCAGGGGCAAGTCTGTTGCCAGAACAAAGATACTGTAGTAATAAAGTTATGAGCAATAAAGGACTGCCCAGTTAAAAAGTTTAGCTGTGTGAATGGACAGGAGGAGTCTTGTATGAAAACAATCTGCAAGGCTTCAAAGACTACATTTCAAAAACTGGTTTTGGGTGGATGTTTGAGAGGAGTCTAAGTTCAACTAGATCAAAGCAAACTGTTAAACCTTGCTCAGTAGATATTTACAGTAAATTCGGCATTAATGTTTTTCATGTCTCTCAAATTTTCAAGGGCAGCAGATGACAAAAGATGAAACAGGTTTCATCTGAGCAAAGGCTACTTTTCCAGGTCCAACTGGAGAGCAGTTGATAAGTAAAATTCCTCTCCCTTTGTGGTACAATTGCTGCCCATATATCCCCATCTTTGTACATGCTTGTTCTACACTAAGCCTCAATGCCAATTTTATAGCACATAGGTGACCTTCTAACTCTGGTGCTTGGTTTGTTTCCTGCATGCCAGAAACTCAGTGAGACATAAGAATGACACATGAATGAGCATACCCTTCAGACAAGAGGACTTTAGAATAAAGTAGCTGTGGCCATCTCAGCAAGAACACTATCTTGCCTGATTCCTCTGTGTTGTATTACTGTACCAGAGAAATGCTTGACACTACTGGCCAATTACCTTTTTTCCTAAACAACTGTCAGGACCTGCAATTTAGGCAATTCAGATTAGAGAAGCAAGCAAGGCAGTGCACGATGATCCTTAAGTTGCTACATGGATTTTGTGCATTCCTGTGTGCATCACACAGCCTCAACCATGTGCTTCATTGTGCTCCTTCGTGGCTGTAAGAAACGTGAGCAACCCCTGGCAGAGCTGCCTCTGCTGAGTGGAGCTGAAGGAGGCAGCTCTGTGAATCACCCATGCATCAAAGCACAGGCATAACAGGAAAGGGATGAGTGTGGTTCTGGTAATGCAGGGGTGTTTTTTACGTGAAGTCATTCTGAGTTTTACCAGGAGCAAGGTGGGATGGTGCAGAACTGGAGAGGGTACAAGAAACCTACAGCTTTGCTTCCCCTCCCCAAGTCTGTATTGCAGTTAGGCTACAACTTGCCCTTTTGACTAAACTGCAAGGTGCTGGGCTTTGCTCAAATGTGTATAATCTTTTCCTATTCAATGTCTTTTGAAATTTAATTTTAAAATGAAACTTTGGAGATGGTGCAACCCCGTCCACAAAACACATCTGAAAATTTGGCTGCAAACAAGTATAAAACATTTGATTTGATGCTGTTCTAATCGACATTATTTAACAGTGTAGCATACATGTAAAGAAAGTCTAAAAAAATGCAGTGTTATGCGGAGGAAAGCAAAAATATCTTTTCAGTTCTATTCTAAGAATGCAGCAAAAATAGCCCCATGTCAAACACTATTTGAATATCATTTCTTAATGTGTCTGATACACTTAGTCTTCATGTGAGCCCACTGATATCTTGCTTATGCCACAAATTTAAAAATACCTATTTTAAAAATACTTCTTTTTTTTTTTGCTTCTAGGTGTGCTGAATTAGTTTCTTGGTTTCATTCTTAACTCCTTATGAATTTTTGTAATGACTGACTGATGTCATTCCTACCATCATGTATAAGAGAATTTGATAGTTCTAACTTAATAGCTTGCTATATTGTTTATGAAATCTAGCATCTCTGCAGGGGAATGAATCCTGTGTAGGTTTGCTTCTTGCCGTTACCATCTTGCCAAATTGAGAGAAAGTGGCTGTGATAAATTCTAACACTAGTGTGTCTGGTCTGATATCAATACCAGAATAAGTAGCAATAAGCAGCATAAAAATCTTCTCTGTAAACCCTGTCAGACTGTGCAGTGGTAAAGGCAGTACTGTGCGAGGCTGAATTTTATTTGTCGCTATCAGTGTGCAGTAACAACAAAGCAAGCAGAGAACTGGGAGAAAAAGGTATTAAATGTGTGGCATGTATTAAAATTAAACAGCATTCTTAGGTAAGTTAGTTGATCTGTACATCATAGCAGAACCATCTTGCTGTTGTCTATAACCTTTAGCCACATCTTGGGTTGCAGACTTGAGTTACGTGCTGACAATAACCACAGTGTTTCACTGACTTATTTTGACAGTTTATGTCCGGTTACTTTCAGTGATTTGCAAAGCTGACATTTCCCTTTAGTGAACCTGAAACTCTTTTCTGCCGTATTGCCCAGATATTTTTAAGATACCACACAGTAGTGAAAAGCAGGGAAAAGAGAAGAGGGCTTCATTCTCACCGAACCCATGGAGTGAGTCCTTATAGCAAATAGGAGGGGTAGAAGGAGCTGTAGTATAAATGAGGATTGGACCCATGAGTATATTTGTGGTCAGGGGCATATTTTTATGGAATTCCCATGCTATAAATGTCATGCTACTGTTTTTGTTCCTTAGCACGTATTCTTCTACTATTGCAATATTCTCTCTCCTTACGGTAAACTGTATCTGAGTCAATTTATACTGACAGCTTTCCTAAGTTAACTTCTCTGTGAATTCCCAGTTCATTTAATATTTTTTCCTCCTGCTTCCCACATTTGAGCTACCTTTGTTCTGTGTCTGAAGGATATGAAGCTGATAGTTATTTTATATTTATATTTCAAGGCTGCTTAATGTTTAATGAGGCTGAATATGTTGTAAAAAGCTTCAGAACACTCAGACTGGTTAATATTTCATGCCGATCTACAGAGACAACCATATTGATCTTTTAAGCATCTGCTAAACAAGACAAGGAATAAATTAGATTTTGGTCAGTTTGATTTGGCTGGTGAGTTAAATAGCTTTTAGAGCATTATCACCTTTTAACATGTTTTGTTTCCAGTTGAATAAAGTAGATTTTAAAGGCGGTATTTCATCATGTCGTTTCTCATTGCTCTTCATCTTGCCTGTTTTATTTCAACTGTTTATATATGTTATGAAGGGATGCAGAAACATAAAGTGAGGATATTTGCACTCTCTGCTTTATGCAGCCATAATTATACCTTCTGAAGCCATGGCTGAGGGAGCCCTACTTGTCTCTGGCTGCATTGTGGACCTAGGTTCCCACTATTAAGCAAATGTTTATTTCCATCACAGCTACATGTCTAAAAAAATTTTCTGAGTACACTACGAAGTTGCACCATAGACACTGTCTGATTTAGGGGAAAACCTACCTTATCCTCAAGTTCCTTATCCCATCTCATATGCAATTTTCCTTTTTACAAGCCTTAGGGTAGTAAATATGAAAAGTTGATTTCCTCACAAAAAGAGGGAAAATAAATTGTTGTTATATCTATTCAGATGTCTACGTAACTCTTCTGTAAACTTAATGGTAGTTGATAGCAAGGGTTTTTGAAAGGTCCTTTTCATACTGAAATAACTGCATTACCTTTTTGTGATGATCGTTAAGTTTCAAACTCTGTTCTAAGGACATGCAATGGTTTTAGAGTTGGGGTAACAGGGATTTTTATTAAGAAACTGATTAGGCAAACTTGGAATAAAGTCATGGGCTTTGTTAGCTCAAGAAGGTATTCTAGAATTTAATGGTCATGCAACTCTATGTATGAAGGACCCATGCAGGAAACATTTGCTAGTTTGACTAAACTCAAGCATAAATTACTGACTGTATTTATTGTCTCTAGGAAACAGTACTTTGTAGCCTACAAGTATATAAATACTTTTCTTGCATAGAGTTCACTTTTTAACATGTTTTTGCAATAAATGAAATATTCTAACTCGGTATAACCCTAAACCTGTCTATTCCAGGTTAGGCATTTTTATGTATGAATACAGATGTGAATAATTCCTAGTCTCTTGCATTTGTGTCTTTAACTATAGTTTGCTGCTGCATCCAGTTTGGAGCAGACCTGACAGTTGTGAAAGCTTGTTTTCTTTGGCATATAATATTTCAAAGTTGTCAGCGACTGTGAAGTTTGGGGGTTCCTAGAAATATTATGTTTGTACTGTTAATTGAATTTAAAACTTGAGGACAAAGAAAGAACAGGGAGACTCAAACAAATTGATGCAAAATCTTCTAAATAAAGAGCAGGATTGGAGAAAAGAAGCTTTTGATTTTCTTAGATTCTAGGACACCTCTCCAGTTCCTCATTTCCCTTCATTTCTGTTGCCTGTGGAATTCACTTTTTTTAAAAAAATCCTCCCTATGATTTTAAAATGCTTCATCTAAACATTACCAACTAAAGCTTTCAGGAAGTTTTAGCTACCTGAACTCTTTTGCACTTCTTCATTTGATGCATTCCCAACTAGCATTCCTTTCTTTTCTGTGTCCCAACAACCAAGGCCCTGTGATATGCAGTGAAAGAAATGTCAGCAATAGAACTTCAGTGAAGCTGAATTTAAAGGGAGGTGGGAGAAGAATGGCATTGGGAATAATTTGGTGGGGATGTGTCTAACCTGTCAATCCAATCAATACTATTTTTGGTGTGTATGTGTTATCTTACAGTTGCTCTAATGCTAACTGTCCCTCCCCCCCCCCCCCCCCTTTTTTTTTATCTTCTTGAAATATTGAATTTACTGGCTTTTATCTAAACAGAAGATATGTCCTTAGAAATCTTGAGAACATTATGCTCTTGGGAGTTCAGTAACTGACAATTAATGATTTTTTTTCTCCACCCCTAGGTACTGTGGCCTTGATACCAACTTGTTAACTTAATCATAGTGGTGGGATCAGTGACCAACATAGTGCTCGCTATCATGCACCCATCAATCTTCCTCAGAACCCAGCAGCAGCCTTAGGTGGGAGAAGATAGTGCATGCTGGAGCAGCCTGTTGAGTAGCTTTATATTTACTTTATTTTTACCTAAACCTCAGCAATCTGTTGGGTATGAATGCTGTACCTTCAATGATGGCTGTTTCTTGGGCAGTGCTGTACTAGAACTGTTTGTGGCATGTACTATGGGATTATCAACTCATGTTTCTGAGACACCAACCACAATTGCACCAAAGTGCTTGAGGATTTTAAAGTAAGTCTTCAGAAGCAATGCTATTTTTTCATTAAGTTTTTGGACCCCCATTGGACTTTCATTTTAAAGGTTGTCAGGGTATTCCCATATAAAGAAAATATTTCCTTCTTAACTGTGAAAGTGTCTTGGCGCATATTTAAATTCTTGTTGGTATGATGAAACATTCTCATTTCTAATGTACGTGTCACCCTTACTTACTATTCAGATTCACTGTTGTGCCACGACTTGTTCTGTATGTCATTTACCTGGACCTGAGCAAA
>NW_008597606.1:1687-3952 GCF_000691845.1 Merops nubicus | reverse complement strand
ATATATAAAAAAAACCCTCAGTTTGGTAGTATACAACAAGGTAACTGCTTATATTCAGTTCTTGGTACAGCAGCTTCTTTGTAGCAGTGGTAATTTGTGAAGGTTATTCTTTCAAAAGCTGATGATCACCATTCCTTTCACCCTCCTCTCCCACTCCTTTCAAAAGTGACATCTGATAATGGCAGAAATCTGGTGGAAAGTAGCCCATTGTACCATTTCTATCACCACATGGCTTTACCAGGAATGCAATGGGCTGTTTGGGAGGGGGGGAGCAGGGAGCTGCCCCAGTGCTGCAGCTTGGGGGTGGCAGATGAAAGGAGGGGGCTCCCTCCCCAGGGAGCAGCATTTCTGCTGGAGTGAGGCACAGCGAAGCGTCCAGGGGTCTTGAAGATGACACCTCTCCCTCAAATGAAGCATGAACATTGTGTTCCCAGAAGGAAGCACTGTTGGGGGGTGGAGAGGGGAGCAGCAGCAGGCTTTTCTGCAGTAAGGGTAAGAGTAGGTAGGGCTGGAAAATATTCCAGCTTCCCACAAAAGAAATAACCTTATGAGGCTAGAATTTAAGTCATTTAAGAGATGGTATAGTCTTACTCATGCAGCTAATTAAAGGTTGCCTCACGTAAAGGGGGAAAAAAAAAAGATTAAATAGTGTAACATTTACAGCAATAAAAATGATGAGTGATTTGTTTCCAAATCGTGCCAAAGACAAAAAATCCACAGAGCCAGCAAAGTTTTTCCCCTTCTCCTCCAGGGTATGAGGACTGCAGGCAGCCAGCTGCCTCCTGCCCAGGGGGCTGGCGCTAGCCAGGAGCAATTAAACACTAGATCATAATTGGGCTTCGGTGAGTTACCTCTAATCAGTCATCAGCTGTACTGCTGCTCTCAAAGTAGCTTGGATGGTCTTCACTTAGTCTTTCTCTGTTTATTTATGGAGAGCTTGTTCGGGTTTATTTTTATTTGAGTGGAAGCTAGCGCCATCACGAAAGGGCTGCCTACCAAGCACAGCTATTTCAGCTGCCCTCCCTTTCCCAGGGCTGTTCCCTCCTCCCGGCTGGAGAGGGCCAGGAAGGCCCCACAGATGAAGTGCCAGCCGTCTGTCTGCATGACCAGCACGATGCACATGGCAATGCCTTTTTTTCTCCTGCTCTCCTTTGCTGCCGTGTGCAGTGGTGAGCCTTGTGCCTTGGCAGCAGGGCAGGGGAGGAGGCTGCTTGCCATCCCCAGCTGGCAGGTCTGCCAAGGAGGCCTGGAAGATCTTCAGTCCCAGCAGCTTGGAGCTGGACCACATCCTTTTCCTTCTTCCCCTTTTCTCAGGATGTTTTTGGTCCCTGCTCTGTCTGTGCCAGAGAGGAAGTGCTGTAGAGCTGTAACACCCACAGAGGCCAGGCAAGCTCTGCTGGCCAACGGTGTGTGCTGGCAGAGATAAGCCCCGGTCCCCAGATCACACAATGAAGTCACCATTTTTTTAACCTATATCTGTGAATGTTAAAAATCCAGATATGATTGGCTCACATGGGCTCACAGAACAGCTGAGGCTGGCAGGCACCTCCAGAGCCATCCCATCCAACCCCACCTCATGATAAAGCAGGCTGCCCAGGACTGTGTCCACTTGGGTTTTAAGTATCTCCATGGGTGAAGGCACCACAGCCACTCTTGGCAACCCGCTCCAGCATTAGATACCTCCACGGGTTTTTCTTATGTTTAAACAGAATTTCCTGTGTTTTAGTGTGTGCCCATTGCTGCTTGTCCTATCACTGCATACCACTGAGAAGAGCCTGGCTCCCTCCCATCATATATTTGTATATCTATATGTATTTTTTTATTACGCTATGTTTAAAGAAAAAAAAAAAAAAAAAAAAAAAAAAGAGGGCTTCTCTAACTGAAGCAAGAATTGAGCCAAATAACACATAAAGGAAGAGAGGCAAACTGCCAGGAAAGTGAAAGTGGAATGCAAAGCTACCTGGTAAAATATGTAGTTAGCTTGTCTGTCTGCATATGAGACCATCAAGAAGATTTGTTGTCAGATGCTCACAAACTTCCTGAGATCATATGTTTATATATCTCCTAAACTGTGTCTTTCAGCCAGAGTGAAAAGGATTTTCCCTGGTCCAACACCACCCTAATCCCCCACTACATTTCAATATCTCATGCTATTTCAAAGCACATCTGAAAACTTCAAAATGAGAAGGCATTAGAGCCTTTCAGATGGGGCAGGGTGAAGCTGCCTCTCTGTGGCTCCACAGACCACTGCTCTTGGCACTTCAG
>NW_008597606.1:0-1654 GCF_000691845.1 Merops nubicus | reverse complement strand
GTCCCCTGCAGTCCGGCTGGACAAAGCCTGGTGATGCTATAAACAGCAGCAAACAGCTTCTTGCAGTGGAAAATATTGGACAGTATGAAGTACAAATACACATTCACCCACATCCTACCATGTCCATTAATGCAGGTAATGTTACTGCAATTAAAAAACATGGATTTTCCAAGAAACCACAGTTAATCCATCTGTTTATGATAGCTTATCAGAATAACATCTCAGATGCCACTACGTGGTAAACACTGGTGAATAACAACACTTTTAATGGTAAGTATTGCATGTAACATTCTCACTTGAAGACCTTTGTGCATTAAGGAATTTTTTCACCTGAATGTTTCCATTTAATTTCTACATTTTCATTTAATTTGATGTGGAGTAGAAATAAGCACAAGCCAGAGACAGGGGTTTTCATTACCCTCTGCTTAGGACAAAGGATTACAGTAAAAGACTCAAAAGCTCACTGAAGGCCATTTGGATTTTTTAGACCTTTTCTGAAGCCACCTCCATAGCTACACCCACCACATTTCACTTGAACTGCTGTTGTACTTGTCATCAGTTAAAGAACACTTCTAGCATATAGGAGCACCAAGCGAAGAACACCAGTCGATCCAAGTAGTGCACGCTGCTGGGCAGTAGCATGAACTAAGCCTCAGCCTCCTTCCCTCTGTGGTGTTTTATGCCTTTTTGGAGCCTAAAATCCTGTCTCTAAGTCGAAAAACCTGTTGGAAATTTTGGCTTCAAAACCTCAAATGCTTGTCCATATATACTTTAGATGATTGAGGGAAACAATGCACTCTTTAAAACAAACCAAAACTCCAGGGGAAGGTGAGGGTACCGTGGCTGTGACTTTCACGGCCATCCATCAGCTGTTTTCCATTTGGGGGAAAAAGGCTCTACAGACAATATCTTATTTATTGGTAACATTTAAGAGGAAATATTTGCAGATGAGACTAATCACAGAGGCAGAGGCTTCATCTTGCTGCTTTACCCAGAGGTAAAATCCTTTCTGCAGGCAGGCTACCAAGCAGGAGGGCAAACATCCACTATGTGTAGGAGGTCTTACGAGCAGCAAGGATGATAAATGCCAGTCAAGCAGGTATTTTTGGTAAAGTATGAAATAATTCTTATGCCTAAAGCTATGAATTTCCTCAAAAAGTTTACAAGGGAGCAATGGAAACAAAGATTTCTGCTTTTATGTCCTGCTTTCTTACCCCTTTTTTGGTTACAGGTAAAACAATTAATCTTTCTAGGAATGCATTTTTTCCTGTTTATGGATATGCAAAATGGATTTATTATAATAAGACATTATAATGTTTGTAGCATTTATTGACATCTCTGAAGTCTTTTAAGAACTGTGGATGAAAGGTGCTATACAAGTGCCAAGTACACCATAAATTATTAAACGCTACTTCAACATCTGCCTGCTCGGTCTTTGTTTCATCTACTGATACCACATTTCAGAGCAGGATACACAAAAGAGACTTTCCTTACCATTGTGCCTGTGCTGTGCAGGAAGGGGCAGAATTAGAATAAATCAGAATATACCCAGTTTTCTGCAGGCCAGGGCAGAGACACTTCCTGGGAGACCTGAAGCCATCCTGTACCTGAAGAGCTTTACAGACATCTCAGTTCTCTCAAATTAATAATAATT
>NW_008597605.1:583-796 GCF_000691845.1 Merops nubicus | reverse complement strand
AACAAGTAATTATGACACAATTCTATACTATCTTTGATTATGAAACCAGGTCAGTTCAGCAGTAGGCTTGACGTGCGGAAACAGACTCTATAACCTGAAAGTTCTACAGTAGGTATGTTTTTTGCACGCAGATGCACGGGGGATCGCTCCACCACAAGCGTGCATGCCCGAGGAGGCAAGTCCTCCTACATTTATGCAATGAAACAATACATC
>NW_008597605.1:0-299 GCF_000691845.1 Merops nubicus | reverse complement strand
GTGGATAAGCTTCGTTATCATTAGAAAACAAGTCCTTCCATTTGTTCAAGGTATCTGGTCCTGCTATCCCTATTCTTCTTTTCTCCCTGTTTTGCTGAGAGGTGCAGGATGCCTGTGAGCTTTGATAAGGGTTGTTAGCTGTCCTGGATGGCAGACCAAAGAAGCATCCGCTCCTCTTCAACCAACTTCCCAGCCCCCTGCCATGCCACATACATTGCTAGCCTCCATTCCACATACAAATGGTCAGCTTTACAAGTTTTCTATTTCAGTTACTTTCCTTATATCAATCCCCCCTTTTC
>NW_008597604.1:0-846 GCF_000691845.1 Merops nubicus | reverse complement strand
GGCCGGTGCCAGCGCTGGCACTCGCTGGGGGCAGTGACCCAGCCCCTGGCACACGGAGAACTTTGTGCCCCCGTGATGGACAGCAGCTCCCGTGGGGATGGGGGCGGGGGAGCTGCACCCGTGTCAGGGTGCGGTGCCAGGGTGCAATGCCAAGGTCACAGCGATGCCAGGGGTAATATTGGGGCTGCATTGGTGCCAGGATGTGATGCCAGGGCCACAACAATGCTGGGGTGTAATATTGGGGCTGCACCTCATGCCAGAGTGCATTGCCAGGGTCACAGTGATACCAGGGTGTAGTACTGGGGCTATACTGATGCCAAGGTGCAGCACCAGGGTCACAGAGATGCCAGGTTGCAATACTGGGGGTGCACTGGTGCCAGGCTGCAATGCCAGGGTCATAGAGGTGCCAGGGTGCAATGCCAGGGCTACACTGCTGCCAGGCTGTGGTGGCAGAGCCACATTGATGCCCGTGCCACCCTGAAGGCTGGGTGCCCACCAGGGGAGTGCCTGGCCCTGGCTTTGCAGTGTGCCCACTGCTCGCTCTCCCCCCCACCGGCAGGATGGGCACGGGGAGGAGCAGAGCCCTACGGGATCCCCACTGCCTGGCTTTCATGTCCCCCGCTGCCCACGGTGCCACTCGGCACTTCCAAAGCACCACCCTGACCGTGTCCCCCCCCAGCAGCGCAGCCCCCATGGCTGCAGGGACACGGTGGGGACAGAGAGGCCAGGACAGGGCACAGGCTCCTGGGGCTTCCTGGGCATCATGTCACCTTCCTGGGGATATCACCACCGTCCCAAGGGACAGTGCCACCTTCCCAGTGACAATTCCACCTTGCCAGGGACATT
>NW_008597603.1:0-36171 GCF_000691845.1 Merops nubicus | reverse complement strand
GTAAAACTTGCCAGGAATCCATTACATTTTGTTCTTAAATTTTTCTCATAATCTTGTGCTTTATTATCTAGAGTGGCTGCTGAAACAGAGTACCTTGGTAAATTAGTGGTATATTGAAATCACCCATAAGTACATACATCCTTGTGTATGCAAAATGTCAAGTTTCAGTTCTTAATCACAAACATTGTTAAAGGCAGAACTGCTGGCAGGAAAAAGACCACTGGATCCATGATCCATTATTGCATCAATTAAGGGCATTTTGCAGTGCCATTACCACTGGCACTGGCTCAGGAATTGCAAACATCTGTAGGAGGCACATGAGCATCCTGCACTGGTGAAAGCAATGGTTCCTGAGAGCCACCTGTACAGCCCCTATCCTAGCACAGAAATCTACACCTGGCTCATGTGAAGTGCTGAGCTGGGGGAGTTTCTGAGGTGCTGGTCCTCTCTGGAGCTCATGTGCCTGCCTACACTTTTTATCCTCCATCCACTTGACATCCAAGCTTGGACTACACTTGGATGTCAGATGTTATCTTTGATGTAGCTTCTAGAATGAAAGTTTCAACCAGGCTGTAAAGTCTTTGATACAGAGATCATCTTTTCACTCTATACAGACACATGGGTTTTCACCTAGTCTTTATATGTTGTGTGTTCCCATAAAAAAAGTGATCTTATTTCTGGTTGCATCCTGAATGTGGGGTGTTCTGTAATCTAAGTAATAAAAAATTACAGCACTACATTAAGGGAAAGTTACTCCATTCTCATGTTGCTGTCTTGAGTTGGTGCTTTAAGCTCATGAAAAAAAGCTCTCAATAGATACTCAGAAACACTGTGACTGTAAAAAACCTGGCAGGTAGAGTGCTACAGAATCACAATACAGGATAAAAAACTCTAAGACCTTTGGAGAGAAGATAGGGGTACGTTCAGGTATAAAGCATGGAGCAACCCTTGTGTTGTAGAAGGTAATTTGAGTCTTTTTTTCTTTCCTCCAGAACTGTTTAAGATAAAAGTCATCCTAGAATTGTCATTTGTCTGACCAATTATTTACTAAAATCAAAATTTTCTGGCTGGAATGCATTTTAGTCAAGAATGAGTTTAGGCTTGACTAAGATTAGATTTGAGTTATGTTAGACCTAGCATAGAGCAAAGGTGAATATTGCAATATAGAGAAAAATGTAGAGAAAATGCAGAAATCAGGCTGTTTTCTATAAAGAGCCTTAAGAATGGTTAGTATGAAGACTGGAGGAACTCCAGGTAATGTATCATGATAAAACATACACCCAGTGTTAGCTGCCTGATTGGCTTTGCATAGCTATGCATTCGGAGTAAAGGGATACTAAGATCCTGAAATATAGAAAAGTCAGTGAAATAATGATAATTCCTTAAGCTCACAGTCAAATTAATTTATAGGTAAGGCCTTTCCTCTCCTCCCTTCTTAAATCATCTGCAAGAATGACACGTTCTTTCTTTAATCATGTACATGATAAGGAGGCTTGGCACAGTGCATGGCTGTTACACTTGATGAGCTAAAATATGCTGTCACAGAACACTTGCTTGTATCTGATTTTATGCTGTTGTATTTGGTTTAGTGTAAACACTTAACTATTTAAATTAATGTTTTAATTGGATGTTTCTTCTTTTCATCAGCATGAAAATATTAATAGTGACAGATTAATTTCAAAGACAGCCTAAAAATGCTGGAGGGCCCTGAATGTGAAAATGAAACTGGCCATTAAGCCACAGCTATTGCTGTAAGGGATGAAACATTTGAACTACATAATAAGCAGATCAAAATTCCAGACATTCTATCATTAATTCACAGTGAAACTCTAGCAGACTGTAGAAAGGTTCTATGTATCTGATGGTCTCCTTCAAGCTCTCATGAGTGTGGTAGGTCCTAGATTAAATCAAGACCTAGTCACCTGTGTTGAGGTACAGCTAATTCTGGGAGAAGGATCTCAGACTTTTTCCATCAGCTGTCAAGCAGCCAGTGGCCTTTGAAAACTCAGCTGCACGAAGCTACATGCTTCTGTGGCTGAACAGCTACTGATAAGTGTGGACATGTCCTCAGCTGCGTGGTGCTATAATTTGGAGCACAGGAAGCAGGATGACTAACGTGGCATCTCCATTTTCTTGTCACGTCATTACCCCATGAAGTACAAAATGATTGCTCCAACTTCTGGACCCCATAGGAAATCTGCCTAGATTATACCACAATGGAAAATCTCATCCACCAAAAGGGGCTCTGGTAGGGCATGGGTGATGCTTCTGTTGGCTGCCACTCGTGCCAGCAGAGCTGTCCTCCAGGCCTCTTGCAAAGACACTGAAGTCCCCTAACAGGACATATTGGATGTGTTACATTATTTTTTCATGCTTTTATTTTTTTATTTTAAAAATGTTTATTATTTATTCTTTGGAGAGCTATATAAGTCTTGGTTAAACTTTTTCCATTTTCTTGGTTCAAATGGCAGAGGGAAATAGGATTTGATGGCAGTTGTTCTCCACCATCTACCATACTAATGCTCAGGCAGTTTAAGCACTCACACGCATGGTTGTTTCACGTGATTGTCTCCAGAGCTGTCTCCAGAGCCCCATCTATGTATCCTGGTGCCAGGGACAGCTATCGTTGTCCGTACAGCATGGAGATCCCCAAGGAATAGGGAGCTGGTTATCTTACACCTGTGAAACTTTGGGAGAGCCACCATCACCTCCACCCAGTAATATAACAATACAGTTACTAATCAAATGTAGATCTCCATGCTGAAGCAGGATTCAGGCTGTAAACGTAGAGAGGCATCTCAGCATCCAGTTTACCAGCATCTGGTACTACCAAGGTTGTTGACACATGGGCATTCTGACAATAGTCCAGAAGCCAAATGGTTTGGATTCCTTTCTTGCATTAATTAGTATTTTGCCTACTGAGAGGCCCTTTTTGAATGTTTTGTGTCCTAGTTCTTCCTGGAACATTGGAATACACCAATTGGGAAATACTTTTTTAAAGCAGAATAGAAATAACCACTTCCTGAGTTTAGATATTGTGTTGTGAGTTAGTATTTTTTTTAGTCATTATGGTTGAGTGAGTAAAACTATGGAGGGTAGATGTGGATCAGTAGGTGCATCCTTTACTGTTGAGTTTTTCCAGTTTCAGAGTTGTTGGCAATAATTTTCACCTTAACAGTTTATTGTTGTTGGATCTGACTTTTAGTTCATATAAATCAGACCTACCTTGATTTAAGACCAGCTGAAGCAATGGTGTTTTTTGTCAAATCAGTGCTTCTCTAAAGATGAATAGTGCCTTAAATCTAACTGTAAAAACAAATTTCAAACAGTGGCCATTAACATGAATTATGAAGGGGAAAACAGAGAAGGATGATATTTGTCTTGCAGTGATTAAGGACAAAAAGATCTGCAAGGTGATAGAAAAATCTTTGTTCATTCTGTCAGGGTTTATTTGTAGTGTGTGATATGCACGTGAGAAGTGTAAAAATTATCCAACAAATATTGTCATAAATGTTAGGCAATGCTATGAAATATTTCTTCTTATTTTAATTGTCTGAAATTTGCCTGAAATTGTTTGAAATTCACTCTTTTTGGAATGATATAATCTGAAATTCAGTTCAGAGATTGTACTGAACTACTGAGAATGGTAACACTGTGAAAGGTTGTAAAGCTTTCCACTAAAGGATCTTTGTGTATTTTTAGGAAGGTCATAGTCCTTAGATTTAAAAAAAAAAAAAAAAAGGGAGAGAGAGAGAAATGAAACATTTGTCTGCATTGCAGAGGAGCATAAAATCACTTCACCATATAGGAGCATAAAGTATGAAGATAGTTCTGTGAATATATTTGTTTTGGCTGTCCATGACAGCTGAGAAATAACACATGCCAATTATAAAACCCCTCTGTGGGACTATAGTTATTTTATTCTGTTTCAAGAAGTAAAGTATGTCTTTTTTTTTTGCTTTAAAACAGCTTGAGTCGGTAGTGCATATATTTAAGTGAGTTTGAAGCTGCTTTAGGCTATGCAGGAATGTGTGTGTGAGTGAGAATAGTGAGAGAGAGGGGGAGAGAATTCGAGCCAGTCTCTAACAAATCTCTGCTGTCTTGTGATGCAAGAGAAGGATGCATGCAGGCAACTAAGTATCTCATTATTATCTTTGTCCATACTTTTAAACATGGTAAGATGCAGAAAAGTCAATTTTTTATGCTTCTGTACAGACATTTTATGATACCTGTACAACAAGAAATTATAAAATATGGATACCCTGGCATCTTTTATTTTCTGCTTTCAGTTAAGTTTTGGACATGTATATTAGTAGTGATATAGATGCAGAAGCTAGAGACCGAACTGATCATGGGTTTGGGACAGCACCAATCCAGGTGTTACTGTAGGAGTGGAGTTTGTGTGTGTGGTAGTGGAGACTCCAAGTTCCAGTCTCTCCAGACTGAGGTGAGTCAAATGTGGCCCAAACCCACACTTAGTTTATAAAAATAATTTGGTTTAAGCATATGCTTAACATCTAAGTATGCCTTATCTAAAATATTTCAAACCATATTATATGTGTTGGTCCTTTCCTGTATCCCAATCCTTATGATCTTAGTTTACATGTTCATAAAGGGTTCTCAACTCCTAACGTAGCATGAATTCACACAGTTTTTCTCACCATGGACAGACTGTTCTGCATAATCTTGGCATGTAAGGGAAATAACTGGGAACGCAGAGTTTGAAGTTGTTTAGGTGTTTGTGTCATGGTTATCTGAATTGCACCTGGGCATCTGCTGACAGCAGAAGAGACAGTGAACCCAACTGCAAAAGGAAACACTTTTATATGAAAATATTAACTTTACAACCACCACCCGAATGCATTGTCCTTTATTTATACAGGTTAAAGAGTTTATTTTGAAAATAAGTTGATCTACATCACAGTTAAGTGCTCATTTTCTTATGGGCTACATCAGAATTTGCAATGGAGTGGTCATTTCTGAAATGTGATGTGTGAGTTTGCTGTGGATATGGTGAGGTAGTGATGTGGATATGGTGAGGTGAAGTAGATGGCATCATTTTACCTGGTGCTAGTGATACTGGAAGATTATGTTCTTTCTTAGAAAGGGAGAACTGTGAAACCTCCCAACAGGAAACCATGGCATTTGCATGGGAAAGACTTCTCTTTACATCTGGCATAAAAGCAAACTGATAAACAAAGACAAAACCACACAGGAAGTCAAAGAAAATTGATCAATACTGAAATGTCGTATAAAGATCAAAATCTATAAAGTAATTACAAGATACAAACCAAACAGCATCTCTGCTTCTCTTAAGGGCATCAGCCGTTGCTGGGACAGTAGAAGAGCCAGAGATGTCACCTAACATATTCCCACAGGTCTTCTCAGGAAGAATGGTTCTGCTATGCACAATTTCTGTAGTTTTTGGTAACTGTTTTGAATAAAGTGCTTTATTCTTCAGTTATCCCTGCTTTATCTTTTATTGAAGGCCAACCACTAAACAAACCTGGCTTGTCATGGTTTTCTTCAAAAAGCATAAAATGTTGACCAAGATTTTAATGGCTTGTTAATATATGTTTACTGGAAAAAGTGTGTGTTTGGTTGAGGTTATATTGTAATGATTAGTTTTATTGACTGTGCAGGAGAATACCTGATATCCAGTTAGAGCCTAGCCACCATGAAACATTTCTGCGGACACTCAATAATGAAAACAAACAAACTGCTGCTAATGGCAGTCTGAAGTTCATTCCCAGCAAAGTGCTACTCTGGCCCAAGCTAAAATAACACCACAGCTCTAGCCAGAGCTCATAGGGCTTGGTTTTCATGTTCTGCCGTGGATTACTGCTAACTGCTGTTTGCTTTAGAAGTCACTCGTTTCCCATAGCAGAGTGTCCAGCTTTCATGCCTCTCTTTGTTGTTCTGTGACCTCCTGCACCTTTCCCACTTCATTTTATCTTTAAAATAGATATAGCACTTCTTCCTACTCAAGAGGGTAAAAATGATAGCAATGTGTGACTCACTGTATTGTTCCAGGATTGTATAAAACGGGGACTGTTCTCACTTCTCCCTTTTGTCCATTGCCATTTGGCAGTCGCTGCTCTTCTTTTTGTCTTTCTTCCTCCCACCTCTGCCCCATCATATTTCACCTGACCCTCATACACACATATGTTGTGACAACTATGTTATCTCCACCTTCTATTCATGTCTTTGTTTATACAGAAGCATAACTGGTTAGCTTAACGGAGGACTGAGCATTAATTAATGTTTGTGCAGTTCTGAGCATGTTGATGTTAGTCCTGCTGCAGAGTCAGGAGTTCAAAACCACTCAGAGCTCCTAAGGCTTGCCAAAGGTAAAAGCACCATAAAGAGAACATTTTTTGGTTTTTTTTCAGAACCAAATTTGCTGAGAGGTGTCAAAACTATGTCCTGTAAGGAAATGATTGCAGAGGGTGGGTATTGGGAATGGGGCAAGATGAACTGAACGTTAGGGACACCATGCAGACCAAACTTGGATACGTGTTCCTCATACTCCTACCTTGGCTAAACACTCCAGATTGCCTGTGCCTGCTTTGCTCCTGACTCTGCAAGAACACAATGCCAAACTGTCAGGTTAGATTTTCATTAAGATTTTAAAATATCAGCTACTATAGAAGCCTATTTAAAAGTACAAACATGGGAAGTGCTGTGGAGAGTTTGTGTAAGTGGAGAGGGGGATACATCGCCAATACCAGGGAAAACTTTTAAGTTCAAATTTCAACTAGTTGCACTGCGGTCAAATTTAGCAGACCAGACAGGCTCATCAGGGCTGCTGCAGTCAGTCGTCTGTCCTATGAAGGTAGAGCCAGAGCTATAAAGGATGGAGGTTAAACTCCACCTGCAAAGACACCACAGAATAGCAAATGGTGTCACATTATTGCATAGAATAAATCACAGGAGAAGCAAAGGCAGAGGGGTGATAACAGAAAAGAACAATATTACAGAATATTAAACAAAGCACTTGTATCACAGCAACGTGTCAGACAGAGGAAATGGTAGTTGTAATGGAGGTGTCATGATGAAAGCAACAAATTAAACAGCAGAAACTTTTTGGGGGATAAATTAATGTCATCACGGAATGATTTGAGTTGGAAAGGACCTTAAAGATCATCTAGTTCCAACCCCCCTGCCACGAGAAGGGACACCTTCCACTAGATCCAGTTGCTCAAATCCTCATCCAGCCTGGCCTTGAGCACCTCCAGGAAGGGGACACTGACAGCCTCTCTCTCTGGGCAGCTGCTTCCAGTGTTTCACCACCCTCACAGAAAAGAGTTTTCCGCCTCTTTCCTGTTTGTCAAGATGAGTGCCAGTGCTGGTGCAGGATGAACAGGCATGGTCAGCTGAGCCACAGGGGTGAATGGCATCTTCCAATCTGATGGCCACATGAGCAACTGGACTGATTCAATATCCTAACAAATACCATAGAGGCACACTCTAACGCTTACTGCAGGTGGCTGCTCCTCATGTGTCACAACCAAATCCTCCTCAATAAAAATTGGGGTATAACCACCAATGCCATAATTGCTTGACATTGTGAAATAATATTAGCAGCTGCTAGAAGTAAAAATCTCGTTGGTCTGTTAATATATATATATTTCTTTTTTTAGTTAAGAATGATAAATTATAGTTACTAAAATCAATGTTTCTTTACCCATTAGTATTTTGTGTCATTTTCTTCTGATTTCACTTTGAACATTGTTGAAATGGTTTTGTTACAGACTGTTACTGCCCTCCTCCACTTATTGTAAACCTTTTCTTTAGTAAGTTCTTCAAGTTTTACTGTAAAATAGTTTCCACTCAGTTTTCTACTTGATCAAAGCTTTCAAAACTACAGCCACATTAAATGTCACATTACTTTTTGGACTTTTATCAACGCTACATGGGCAAAAAAAATACAGGTTTGTAGTAAACAGAAGAAACAATAATTGAATAAATCTTTCTATGTCAGTGCTTTTCAAAGCAGCACTTTCCTTGGTGTCAGATTTGAAATAAATATTTAAAGTAACATGCATTTTAAAGAGTCTTATTTTGCCAACTGTAACACTAAACTGAGGAAAATTATTTTCAAGTCTTAATGTTCTTTAAAACTGTGCAATGATTAAGTATGTTTTTATATCTGCAGGCAGTGTTTACGGTATTTCATTTTTTTAGACTACAACTCAGCACATTAAGTCTAGAGTTTTCAAAGGACATTTCTGTGTCCTCTGAATTCTTCTGGGTGCTTGAATCCCTTCAGCTCATTTTAGAAATATCATAATGAAATATTAGAGTTCAGTTCTCTTTGCACAGGATTAAAAGGTTCTATATCCTAGATTGTCATAGAAACCATGAAAAATAAAATTTATATTATTTTGCTAGTGTAAAGTAAATAAATAAATTAGAATCCCTAAATGAGACTACCTCCATGTCACCTACAGAGAAACCCAGTTTATTTCATTTATGTTCCTTTATTGACAACCCCTTGAAATTTTACATAGCTCTCAGGAAAATGAGATGAAGTGTCAGAGTTTTAAAATGCCTGTGGAAACACCATGTTTCATAGAATCATAGAATGTCTGGGCTGGAAGGGACCTCCAATGGTCATCTAGTCCAACCCACCTGCCATAAGCAGGGACATCTCCAACTAGATCAAGCTACTTAAAGCTTCATCCAGCCTGATCTTGAATGTCCCCAGGGATGGGGCCTCCACCACCTGTCCAGGCAACCTGTCCCAGTGGTCTATCACCCTCATACTGAAGAACTTTTTCCTAACATCTAACCTAAATCTACCCTTTTCTAGCTTAAAAAGAAAAAAACTTTCTTCAAAAAGAAACTCTGCAGTGCTTCTGCAGAACTGGACTCATTTATGACCAGTTCAGTTTGTTTTCAGTAACGCCCTGGAGCCCACAGTCCCATTGCAGAGTGGAGAGCTGTTTCCTCCTTCTTTCTTTGACCCCAGCAGTCATTAATAGTTTGCAGCACAATCCCTCAGCTTCAATGGAAGAAGCTGAGAATTTCCCCTTCCCCCTGCTTTCTAACATGGCAAGGAGGGCAACGCTTTGTGATACAGCAGGTATGAGGCTGACTCCTATCCAGCCAAGAAGATCTGTCTTCCATGCCCCAAGTCACTTCTCTAATGATGCTCAGGCTGTATATTAAACGTGATCTCTAGGAACACCTCCAGAGTGGTTGTATCTTAAAGGAAAATTATGAGCCCTCTTGTCAGCTTTTGAAGATAGAACATGAGGACTTAAACCCAGCAGAGGTTTCAAGCCTGTACCAAAGACTGGTGCCACATCCCTGAGAGACATTTCTGACACAGCAGTCTCAGCAGTGTTTTCTGTGGGACAACTTCAGTGTTGCCATTATTCTTAGCTGATTAATGCTCTCTAGGGAAATTGCAAGTGTAATGCAAACTGGAGATCTCATTGCTGGGGCCAGGCAACTTCAAGTTAAGGCTGACATTGCTAAGTGTCATAACATTACTTATCCTTTAGGGCTCTAGAGTTTTATTTTGAAGTGGTTACTAGGATTTTCTTTCTTTCTTTCTGTCAACATCTTTCTGAAAGGATCTAATAAACCTGCTAATCAGATGATTGAGTTTTGCATGTGGATTGCTGGTTTCCTCCTTTAGAACTGTCTATATGTTGCTTTAATTAAAACCTAGCACATTATTAAAATGCTAGAATGAAGAACCAGCAGGATTTTAAGTCTTTGTACTTCGTAGTACATTTTCTATCTCAGAATGCTTTCCTTCTGTATCAGTTAACCAGTAAGAAGTTGTACAAATTTATCCTTTTTTCCTCTGAAGTAAGTGTTCACTTTCAGAGTGGTGCTTCTGGTTGATTACCATAAGCTTGCAGAATCCAAAACCTTTTTTATTAACAGCAGATGTCAGGTAGTCCTGTCAAAATGCCATGGTTTATTTGATAGCAGTGATATTTTTGATACCATCTCTATGTTGAATAATTTCTCTGGCTTTTTATTAAACATCCAGAAGAGTTACTTGCATGCTGGACAGATGCACAAGTTGTCTTTTTTTATTATTATTATTATTTTTGGAGGGTGTGATTTCCTGAGAGTGAATGATTACAGTTTGACAGGTACTCTGAAATATCAGTGGCAGGATTTGGGCATATTTGAAATAAGAGCATAAAATAGCTAATAGCTAATAGGCGTTGATGAAGAAGAGGAAAGCAAGAGACTTAGATACAAAATGGTCCTTTTTTTTTTCATTTAACTTGTATATGATATTATGGGGTTGGCTGGCTTTGCAGAGTCCTTGTGCTGTTGCAAATTTGAATCGTTTTGCAGTTGTTGAAGTCAACCGTTTCATATTCATCTTCTGTGACAGAAAAAAAGCTTTTATGTGACAATAAGCTTACTGGGACATTATTAAATCATTTAATCCAATTGTTTGATGAGTTCCATACCCTGATTACTTATAACCATGAAAGATTTTGTATACTTCAGAGAAACAATTTTTTGACAAGTGTGTTTATTTTGCTTGTTAAGTTTATAATGCTGGTGTTTTGCATCTACCTTAGCTTCCACTGAATCCAAGGAGTTAATGTGAGTAATTTGTTTCCACACAGAATGCCTTTCAGGAAAATCTTTCAGGTTCTTTATAAATGCACTATGTTCACTTTCCTCCCCCTGATAGATCCACAGCCTGCCTTTCCTCCTTTGCTCTGTGCCCCAAATACATTTTTTTCACATGTATGGCTCTGCATATGAAAGGTGGGTTCAATGGGACCCTCCCACGTTTAAAGGTGTCCCTGGTTTTAGATATCTTTGGAACAGAGATGTTATTTTCATATTGCTCTGTGGGGTTCAGATTCAGGTTTCTAACATATTCTCTGGGCATCTTGTTCATCTGTACGGGGCCCATAAACTTAATAGGATGGACTTGGAGGCGATGTTTATAGGGCGGTATAAATGTGGGGCAGGGACCAGTCCCTCATCCAAGGCCCAGTGGCACGGAGTATCCCCTCTCCACTGCTGAGGCCACGCTTTCCTGGATGCCTCACTCCAAACAGAGCTCTGCAGGGTGGTTTGTAGCAAAGCCTGAGCTGCTGACTCAGGTGGACAAGCCCCAGTGCGGTGCTTCAGCTTCATCAGTGGCCATCTTTTATTCAGCAGTGCAGATGAGCCCTCTGAGCTTCACTTCATTGCAAGTCATCCCTTGAACCAGCTGCACTGCTGCTGAGGGTAGACCTGCCTGATTGACAACACTGGCTCATCCTGCTCTAATCTTAAAGCAGAGGGTGGTGCCTGCACAGGCAGGTTCCTGGGGACCTTTGCTCACACGGGTGAGTGTGGGATGGCCCCGCCGAGACACAGGACTGCTGAGCAGGGAGAAATAGATCTAGTGTCTCATACACTTTGGTTTCTGTATGCTGGCTCACATGCTTCAGCAAATAAAGCATGCTTATAGCAACAGTGTCTTTGGCTTTGGCTTCAGTTTGACACTTCCACTTGCAAAACTGCTACAGCTGGAGTTGTGAGCAAATGATTTCTTTATTATTCATAGCAGCAGGTGCTGCAACAGCCTTTTGGCTAGAGTTATACTCTCTTGGTCTGTGGCTTCTATATATTTGATTAGATGGTGCCATGCTGCTCAGATGGGATGGTAGTGCTCCAATAAATGTGTTTTGTTATACAATCAGTTATATAGTGCATTAACATTATTATTTCCATAAATCAATTTCAGTTGGCAGCTTTCCGGTTCTACTTGGGATGGTTCCAGCAACAATTTTGTCCTTTTTGCATGGCATCCTAAAAAGATTTTGGAAGTTAACATAGCCTGAATTTGATTTCCCAATAGCTGGTGCCCTTCTGGCTGTGCTAGAACACAGAAACCAGCTATCCAAGCAAGACTGACATGTTTATTTTGATTCCTATGCTGTTTATGTATTCTCCAAGAAATGCGTGTCCCAAGGTTCAGTATAGCAATTTAGGCACCCGCCTCCAGCATGCCTGTACCAGCATTGTGATGCTAAAAATCAGGTACCTGTCCCCAGCAGGGTGGTTTAGAACAACACAGCTTGCTGCATGGGGGAGGGACAGAATGATGTTCCTCAGGCAGAAAGGCAGCCCGAAGAGCTGGCATGCTGATATGGGACCTGCGTGTCCCTTGCCAATCAACACAGCCTGCGTCTGAATTTCTCACTCCTCTATGGAAGTGAGATGCTTCTGCTAGAACCCTCTCCTGAGGGATCAGCACTGACTCCTGAAGTGATGCTGCCAGAGAAATTTTGTCTTGTAGTGCTGTAGTTGTGCTACTTACTCCTTGCAGAACAAGCCAGTGTATAAAAACTTAGGAAATAAGTTGAATTTTCTTTTCAGCCAGATGGGAATCAGAAGCACATTATCCCTTTCTGGGCTATAGAAGACCTATGGGGAGGCAAATCCTCCAGCCTCTCAAAGAGCAAGGGCAGAAGAGGTCTGTGCATGAGGGTCTGTGCAGGTATCACAGAGCCTGGCGCTGGTGGGCTCTCTCTAGGGAAGGGGGCTCAACTCCAGTCTCTGTGGGCATTTCACCATCAATCACTGAGCTAAAAACCAAAAGGGATCCTGGATGAAATCTGTACAGACCAAATCAGTCCAGGCAAGCACACAGCAACCTGGAGGAGACAGAGCTGGCCTTGACTTGGAACTAAAGCCATGCTACAAGTTGCCGTTAACAAAACCTGATTTGGACACAACCTCGTGTTGTTTTCCCGTGTAGAAGTGACCACCTCACTTAGTCCCTGCTGGCTAAATTCAGCTGCTGCTCAGGCAGACTTTCAAATAGAGCAAGAGGCTTTTTTACAACAAAATTGCCTTGAAGAAGGGAAAACAAGTGCAGTCTAGCTGTGCTTTTCCTATTACTGTGAGATGCTTAACCAATTCAGTGCTATGCTTAGAGGAGAAACTTTCCATTATCTCAGTAAAATTCTTCATGAAATAAAAGATAAATAATGGTAATAAAGGTAAATAAAACCCATGGTTTTATAGACAGATTTTTATCAAGGCTGCAGAGGCAATATTGACTGAAGAGGTAACAGAGTATTTGGTGCATCTGACAGGAAGGTGCAGATGGTTGTCCATATGGGGACAAGCAGATGACAAGAAGAGGGTGTGTGTCACTGCAAGGTACAGGAGTGGTTGCCTTTTCAACTGGGTACAGACTGGGCACTTCACACCTGTGAGTTCACTGGTACCTGGAAGTATCAGTTCAGCCTTCTGTTTAATTAAAAAAAAAACCTAATTACATGCAGTTTTACCCATTTTGCTAGTTGAATTTACAGGCTGCATTGCCGGGAGAGTTGGTGGATCTATCATAGGAAAGGAGAATGGGTGATATGTATTTAATCACTGGCAACAATCTCTTCAGTTGGGTACTGAAAGCTATTAAAGAGAAAAGAAAAGGAGCAAGAGGTGCATCCAAGTATGGTGTTAATGGTACCACTTCCAGTTAGCATGGCAGACCCAAGCCAGGGAGATAAAAAAGACGAAGAAAACAACACAGGAGGTCGGTTTGGCCACATCCCTCAGACACAGGGACCTTGTCCTGGTCACAGATGAACAGAAACCATCACTCTGCCACTCTGAGCAGCTATAGCCACAGGGCCTGCTGTTTCCCACCTGTGGGTACAGCTGCCCACGTGTCTCGCTGGCAGCCTGCGTGGTCCTGAGCCCCACTGGCACTGTGGGACACTTTCAGGCATGTTCCAAGGTGCTGGACTTCACGTATCCCTACAGCGTGTACCCTGCTTCTGCCAGAGACTGCTCCTAAGCTCACTCCCTGCACAACAGGTGGTGAACCTGGTTTAGGAATGGGCACCAGGTTGTCTTTAGCAAGCAAAACTAAATATTCCCCACGATTTTTATTGATGAGCTCTGGAATTTATGCCCTGTGTAAAGTGGTAACGATGTTTAAGAATGACATATATTGTCATCCTGAAATGTGGAAGGAAAAAAAATATAATTATTAATCAAAGATTAATTTTTATCTTACAGGTGCCGTTTCAGAAGCTGTGTAAGGAAAAAGCAGGTAAGACAATGCATTAATTCTTCAAAGTCTCTTGGTGGCTTGTGTAGACATGTGTGCATTGACAGAGGACCCATGGGAATCTCTGCTGTTCTGGGTTTCAGTTGTTTAGTGCAGTTGCTGTGATCACTTCCATGCTGTTCTTCATGACATGGTGGTTCTTAGGAAAGCTGATAATTCAGCAACTTCTGACTTAAACTTTTCAAGGTGAGTTCTGAAATAAGAGGGATAAAACCAAGTATTTCTTGTTGGTGTCAGAGTGGATTGAAGGGCTTTGCCTTGGTGCTGGCGGGCGAGGTGAGCTGAGGTGAAGTGTACCTGAGTGCTTTTCATGGCTCAGTGCTCACAAAGCAGCTGAGTCTGGTGAGGAGGCTCGTTGCAGAGGCCTGTTTTCCAAAAAAATGAAACACTTGTCCCCAGTAGCAAAGTCATGATGAGAGAATCACCTCTTAGCATGAGCTCACTAGCCAATTAATGCAATTGTCAGTATTAAGTGTCGGTGAGTTTGACCATCGTGGGGGAATTTAGTTACATCTGACATTCTTCAGGGCACCAATATCAGAGCAGTAGGTGGAGTTAAAGACATGGGTACTCTGAAATCCACGTACATGAGCATGCCAGGAGCTAAGGAGAGGTTTGGATAGACAGATACATACACAGAGATCCTGAGTCAGCAAGATACTTCACACGCAATTAAACCCGCATTTGACAAAACCAATTCATTGCAACAAGAAGTAACCAACTGCTTGGATGATTTGCTTAATTGAGGGTAAATGTCCTTATTAAATTGTAATGAAGCACAATTAAGAAATACAGTGAAAAGAAGCTTCTTCCCAGAACGTGGGTTACTGGAATTTAATAATAGCCCCACAGCTTTGCAAAAAGGAATGTGCCCAAAGTCTCAGTGAATCCTCATTCCCACAAAAGCCTTTTCCAGCTAGAACTATTTTGGTCATAAAACGAGTGACCGCTGGTGTCCCCCGTTTCCGAGGGCGCGCTCCGTTTCATGGTCAGCACGTGTGCCCTGGGTGTCAATTAAAAGGAAAGCAATTGCACATTGTTGTTGCAATTACCCCTCCATCCCTAAACAACAGCATATTTTTTTGGCCTGAAGGACCAGTTTAAGGCAGTTTGCTAACTCAGTGGTTCCTTCTTGCTCAGAGTAGCAGCTGTCTCCACTCCAGATTGCATCCTGGGTTCTTTCCAAGGGCCACCTTAACTCTGTTAGAGGCAGATGAGTGGAGCCTTTTGCAGCCAGTGTCACTGACCCAATGGCTCTGCTGGCAAACGTGTGGACGTGGCGAAACGCCAGCGACCCCGGCCTAGAAGACACAGCTCTCCATCAGCAACTTCACCCTCAGGTGCACCAGGTCAACAAAACATGGAGAGTGTGGAGCACAGCAGAGGTATTTTCATTCAAGCTCTGTGCACAGCAACTTCTTCTGCATTATGAGTTGTATGTGGATTTATTCCATAATGGTGTTTGCCAATGAAACATATGCCTCTGCTTTTCCAAAGATAAACAAATCCCACCAGTCTTGAGACTGATTTAGCAACTGTTTTTGTTTTTTTCATTGCTTGGATCAAAACCTCCATGTGACACTGAAGATTTACTTTATAAAGAAAAGGAAAACACATCAATGGCACATAAATTTTAAATGGCACTGATTATTTTAGCAGTGCACCCATTTTTTCCTATGATTAATTTTTAAATTGTTTTACTTTAATGATAACATCAGTTTTGTCACCAAAAGAGATAAAGTTTAAGACCCATCTTTACAGTAGAACATGATGGTTGAATTTTTGATAACTGCAGACATGACAGAAGAATTACAGGTCATTTTCTGACACAGTTTGGTCACTGAGGTGGAACTTTAATCATTGAAATCTAGTATATGATAGAGCTGGTAATAAATTCATCATTAAAATGCTTCTGGCAGAAAATGTCCATTTCTTGAAACTGAACCATTTTGCAGGAAAAGGTTAGCAGCCATTAATTCCTGTTTCAAATAATTTCTGTAAAACAGGTTCACATATCTTGACATGTGATGCTACTACAGTTTTCAAAGTAAGAAGTCTTGATTTCTATTTGGCTTTTAAACATGTGGCTTTTAAATTTGTTATGTTAAAGCATTAAAAAAGAAAAAGAGAAAAATTTGGGAAATTAATTAAATTTTTAAACATGGAAAAATCTGTGTCTTGGTCTGAGGGACAGGAGTCCTCCCAGATTCGCAGTTCCTAAACATTTCTGATGTTTTCTCTGCATTCTGGATAAGAATTTTTTTCTGTTTTGGAATTTCTTACATGAGAAGAACACCCATCCTGCCCATGTCAGCCATGTACAGAACACAGAACTCTGACGCTCAAGTTCATTTTCTGCACCACTTTCCTCTTACTTCATCACTTCTTACTCTTTTTTATTCCTTCTGACCTCTTTCTTGGGAAAAGAGCTCTCAAATGAGAACTCTCAAGGCCTGACAGAGTCTTTTCCCAGAGTACCAGTGGGTCATAGTGGGGCAGCACCCTGCACTCCCCACCATGCAGCATCAGCTGTTTGGGATGGGGACAGCCCCTCTGGCCCCACCCCAGGAGGAGCTGGGGACGCACAGGGCAGCTCAGCTCTGCTGCAGCTGGCAGAGGGGTCCTGTGGCCCTCCCCTCAGGGCTGAGCTGTCCTTGGGTTCTAGTCATTCTCCACATAAACCATGTTTTTGTGTGAGAGAGGAAAACCCTTTGGACTGTTCTCTCGCATGCTTGCATTTTATTTTACAAATTGTTTTCTTTTCTTATTTTTTTTTTTTGCAAATAAACACAGTATTTTTGGGCTTCCATTTCCCTGGGTTTGCAGTGAGTGCCTCACAATATGTTAAGCAGGATACCTGGAATGTGTTCTAAGAGAAGCTGCAGCTGCACAGACCACTCGGCCACCCTGGCCAACCTCCTTTAAATACCAGTATTGCTGGCAGTGTTGCTGTGTGCAAGCCAAGCCCAGTACCATTATTTCCAGATGTAATAACACCGGGACATATAACTGTGCATGCACTGGAAATAATGATGTTCTGACCATTAAAGAAATTGTGCATATAGGAAAAAATACTAAATAATGCTAAGATGTGACTCTAGACGAATTTATTCTGCGCTCTATTTTCTTTAATAGCAGTGGGGTGCAGCATGAGCCAGTGGCTCCCTGGGCACCAGGGACAGATATAGAACAGGGTAAGAAACAGCTCCAGGCTGGACTGTGAGGACAAGGATGGGCCAAGGATTGGATAGGCTGTCAGTCTGCAGGTTGTGTCTCATGGCCAGGCAGGGCTGTGGCAGAGCTGGAGAACAGCCCTGCTGAGCATCATGGGGCTGAGTTGGACAGCTCTGGGTTGGGCTGAAATGGGGTTCCACAAAGGCTTGGAAATTGATGTATTTATATAATTGGACACTACTAAGTGCAGTGTTATTAGGAGTTTAAACCTGGCTTGCAAATGTGGTGTCACCCACACCCTTTATGTTTTAAGTTGGCAAAGTGCAAGGGACAGTTGCACAAGAGAATAAGCACTTTGGAGTGAAAAGCTGGGTTTTGTGTAGGCAGGCTTACCTTTGATCTATAGGCTTGCAACTCACTGGTCTGTTGACTATCTGTAGAAGCAGTAGACAGGAAGACAATTCACACTTGTACTCCTTGTATATGATGGCATGAATAAGCAAGTTTTATGAATATGTAAAAAATATCCTATTCTGTGGCTTTACCACCTTCTGTGAAAATACCAGTTTCATCCACTGAACCTACTTTCTTTGAGAATGAACAGGGCTAATCTTGTGGTAACTGTGGTTTCAACCATTAGACCACATTTGTGGTGTCACTGATAGACAATGTCATTAATAGGACTGCCATAGACCACTCTGTTCAAGTCATCATTATCCATGTTTTGCTTCTCATATTGCCAGGTACATAACACCAAACACAGGAGATCCTCATTGTCTGCTGTGGCACCACAAAGAACACCTTGGTTAGCTGCTCCTCTTGCCATCAGATTGCTGCTGGGTTTTCAGATCGTCTGTTGTAGTCACTGCTAAAACCTGGCTGCCTGACACTATGCATCCTCACTGTCTCCTGTAGGTCTCTTAGTAAAAATCATTCTGTTCAGCTTGAGCGTTCAACCTGCCTAATGTATTTTAAAGTTATTACCACATAGCTCAAGATGACTAAGAGAGAGCACACTTCATCACTGGTAGGCAAAATGAGCTTTTACTTTGCTGACAAAAATCTGAAGTCAGATTAAAAGCTGACACATCCTCTATTTTAGTGGTATGTATGAAACACTAAATATAGCAGCAGGGTGGTGTACTTGCTGATGCATGGTAATGTAGTCTGTAGCAGAACAGCAATGGGCTGGCAAGGAAGATGGTGCACTGCAGTAATACAATAAAATCCTCACATGACCTTGGCCATGTCAGAAGTACTCTGTGGATAATTGCATATCCTTGACTGAAACACTGAAAAATAAAAATAGAGGTGGTTGTGGTCCCAGAGCTTTAATGAATTGCCTAATCCTGCAACATTTGTTCAGGCATGCTGCTAATTGACTTCAAGGAGAGGTGTCCGTAGTGTAAGAATCCAGAACTGTGCTGTACAGCAGCTGTGTATGAACAAATGACAGCAAAGGGCCTGATTCTGGGAACTGAGAGGGAACTGCAACTCCATCTAGCCCTTGCTGAAAACTACAAGTGCTTGATTCATCACAAGTTCAAACTTATGCACAGTAGTTCCCACTGATTACAAAATTGTGTGTCTTGGGTCATACAACGTTTTATGCTCAGGTTTATATTTGACCTTTGCAGCGGTGCCTGAGCCGGAGTTACAGCTTAATCTCACCATGAACAGGGAAATGGATGTGCCTCACAGAACCATAACCTGCTCTGGGATTTTCCTCTTGCTCGTGGGGAGATGGAGAAGGTGATCTCTTTCAGCCTTTCACTTGCCATGGGTGCCTGGCAAGTGTGCTGGAGGTGGAGCTGAGGCTGTGGCCATGAGCCCCCTTGTCCCATCAGTCCCTCCCAAGACCTAGGTAGCACTCTTGTCTCATACTGTCATTACTCCAGCAACAAGAGTTTACCCAAGATGAGACCCTGACCTCAAATAACTGGGAAAATAAAACATCCTCATTCAATGATCCCATGCATTTACTTAGAAAGCAGAGTGGGGTCACTCTGACATGTCTCCAACACAAAGCAGAGATGCTTACTTTGGACTGAAAAATGAACAGATTGTTTTCCTCAGCAGTGGTATAGTGAAAGTAAACTAGTGAATAAACCCAGCTGTTTGGTGGCCTTGGCCTGTTAACTAGTTAAGTTCTGCATTGCTCAAATTAGAAGTAGGTGGACTTGGTGTTTGTCCTGCAGTCAGTGCATCAGAGAGTCCTTTCATTTGGTTCCTGTTCTAACTTCTGTGCAGTGCCAATTTGGCTCCCCAAATTAGGCAGTGAGATTGCCTCTTCCTGCCTGTATGTTCCTTTCATAATCAGAAATGATAGAACAAACCCCTTCTTTGTTCTTCTGAAAAGGCAAATCTTTTCCACTCAGCTCCTACTGATGTATTGGAACAGCTGAGGGCAAACTGTGATCCTCAGCTCTCAAAAACAAGAGGAAAATGGCAACCCTTACTATCTATATCTTAGGATATTGCTGTTTCTAAAAAAAAAAAAAGAAAGAAAGAAAGAAAACAAAAACAGGTGTAGATTAAACCCATATCTATTTTCTGGTTTAGTATGTGAGTTATAGACATAAGCTTGATCTGTTAAAGGAATATTCTGTATTTTGTAGAAGGATCTTCTGAAACAATTAAGCAGTAATATATAAAGGTACTTTCTACACATACCAATGCTCAATGTCATTCTCAATATCTTCCTCCATTTCCCTGCTGCATAGTTCGTTTTGTAACCAGTTCTCACTCAACATTTTTATAACAAAGAAAAATACTAAAAAGACTGAAGTTGGTAAATGCTCAAAATAATATCTGGTCAATAACTGTTCAAAACATATGTGATTTCTGAATGAAGGTATTACAAATATTTTCCCTAACTCTTTCTGCTTACAGTTTGGACTCTTAAGGGGAGCTGAACACTAAGCAATGAATAGATGAGCTTGGGTTTGTAACTACTCTTGAGATATGACAGGAACCCTGCTGCAAATGGTGATCTAATGCAAATTCGTAGATTTCTCTAAAGATCAGTTCCTAGGGATTAACTTTTGAGGTTTTGTGCTGTATCAGAGTGACACGTAGCCGCCCTCTGAAAGGCTCAGGACACAAGGCAGACTCTGTGCTGTTTCTTTGTTTGCAAGTCAGGCAAGCAAACACAGAGGAATGCTTCTGGCTGGAATGTGTGCGTAATATAAGTTATTTGGGGCAATAAAGCTATCAAACAAAGCAGCCAGCTTCTGACCTTTTGCAACACTGGATCATAGACCATGCCACTTTTTTTTGTGCTCTTGAACAACCTGCCATGGTTCAACCTCTGCTCAGAGGAGATGGACGCTGCACAAAAAGACACAGCATCTGTGTAGCTGTTACTGGCTATGGTCAGGGATGCCAGTTCCCACTTCCATGAGCAGCACAGATGTGAAACTCTCTACTGTTCTTGGTGTTAGAGTTGAACGCAGGATCTCTAGCCATGACCCTCAACACCTTGCAGCTGAGTAATAACCACATTAACGTGAAGGAATTAATCACTGCATAAACCTCTCCCTAAATATAATGGGACCACTAGAGGAGGACAAAGAGCTGTGTAGTGTTAATGTCAACTACAGGGGCACCTTCTTAAGGAACAGGAGAGTTGCTTTAGCAAGCTTTGCAACAGCAAACCATCCAGTCTCTGCCCTTCCTGTTCTCTGTATTAGATTCCATCCAGGCCAGCAAGTTGCTATGGCAGAAATGAACATAGAGATGCTGCTATTTATTGAGCGGTCAGCACGAGGCAAAACCAAATTAGTGATTTCCACCATGCTGTCAAGCTACAACTGAACTGCAGCAATAGGAGGAGGCTGGAGCTGCGCATGAACGCAAAAGACATGCCAGAGCTGTCCCACGTGTAATGGCATTTGTCAGTTGTGAATCTGGCTCCCTGTCTTTATAAAGGCAGGGCAGTAAGAAAGGCAATTCAAGAAAACACCTGGCCAAAAGGTTGCTTTAGATGTTGTATTATTGAGTGGATCTGAAATTCCTATTCCAGCCTCGGTGAAGTGTTGGCTTTTGACGTGGGGTCTCAGAGGGTAACATCTTTAGGCTTTTAGTTGAATTCTGTTTCTATTAGGTACATACCTACCCAGGAATTTATTATTTTTGTTCTCAAAGACTCTGTTATATAAGGCTAGTGTGTATGTCAGGACAATTTGCCCTAAAGCAGAAGGGCAGTTCTTTCCCTGGTGTGATTCTTGTGGAAACTAATGATTTTACATCAGAGTTGACTTGAGCATCAATTCAATGATGGTTTAATATTAAGAAATAAGGTTAAATAGTCAGGAGGTTACTCAGCACACTCTGAGCAAGGCATAGGTCTGCCCAGTTACCATGTAGGGCTTTAGTATTAGCTGCAAATATTTGAATAGGAAGGACAGACTGCAGCGTGTGCAGTGTTTGAACATTCGTTTGGATGATTTCTACATGGAAATGGAAATGCCACCTTTATTTTTAAGCAAAGTTGATGAAAAATTCATTTATTCCGCAAACTACAGCTGATAAGATTTTTTGTAGTTACTTGAACAGTCACAGTTGTCATTTCATATTGCTTAGTAATAACTGTCATTTTGTGGAATTCTTAGCTTACCAGGGGTGTAAGGATGTCTCCTTACTTTAAATTCAGTCCTTGCTGCAAAATCTGATGATATGTGATACGTAATTACTACTAAGATAACTCTTGCCAGTGAGAAAGACTTGCTTTCAAGTCAGGAAAATGCCCATCTGTAAGCAGCACTGAAGTTATTAGATTGGTTGAACCTTTTTCAAGTCCATAAATATCAATTTCTTTTAAAATTGTGTTAATTCTGAGAAGTAAACTGCATAATATAGAATCTTGCAGGTTTTTTCCTGTAGAATATTAAGGATTGATCCTTTGTGCAACCTAATTCTGTGCCAATTGCAGTCATTTGCAACCTGTTGGTGGTAGGATCAGTCTCTTAATGATGCATTTATAGCTGTATAGAAAATTGTTTTTATCTGTAAGTAAAAAATACACTTTCTACTTTTCATAATATTTCAGAGTCAAACGACTCCTCTAAGTAGCTGAGGAAATGGGAAGCTCAGGAACTTTATATGTCATAAGATGGATCTAATTCTTTTAGCAGTCTTAAAACTACAGCTTACTTGGATTGTACAGTAAGTCATTTATTATTTTTGAGGTGGTCACAATGGGCCTCAGGCATGGAGCTGTGTCCTTCTGAGCACTATACGGACAGAATGGCAAGGTCCTTCCCTCAAACCTTGCAGCCTTACATTGTCATCAGTGTTCTTCATACAAAAGGTGACTGTTCAAACTTCGACAATTCTTCCCAATTCAGCATTCAAATGATTTGTCAAGAGCTTATTTTCATGTATATTAGTCCATGAGCTGATTGGTGTCTGGGTTATGGTCCCCATCCTGCCAGGTGCTCTTTGCTGTGCCCTTTCTCCAGGCCACTCTGAGCACCAGGAGGAGCGTACGTTAGCACTGGGCTTCTCTGGAGAGCCTCTGTATCTGCTCCTGTGTGCCAGAGCACTCATCTGAGCTGCTGGCATTGCCTCCACCAGCAGCAGGTCGAGACTTCTTAGTACAGAACTCAGACAATGAGTGCCTAAGATCTGGCGTGTTGGTGTTCACTCCTGTCAGACAGAAGGATCTGGGGTGCAAAAACAGGAGAGAGACCAGAGAGCTATTTCTTCTGTGCCTGCTTCCTAAAGCAGCAGCGAGGGAGTATGGAACTGACTGGTCTTCCTTACAGCCTTTCCCAGCAGTACTTGTCTTACTATCCATGCCAAGCCTCCGTCAAGAAAAGCTACTGGGTTTGATTTCCAGGATCTTTTAGCAGGAAAAACAGGCACAAGGCTGTAGGTACTGTGGCATCACTAGCAGACTGCTGATGTTAGGCATCTGTCTGTTTTAGAAACATAGAGCATGTAAAGGTAGCCCTGCCTCTCGCATTCTTTCTTGTCTGCTCACCAACACATTGTCGAAATCTTCAATTTACAGCTCTCTGGACTCTCATTTGGTAACAAAAATGTAAGATGGGTTTCCAAAGCTAAACTAAACTTTTCCTGCTGTATATTTTCACCTATTTATAAGGCACACAGAACTGATGCAGTACACTCAGAGGCTAGATGATGTACTGGAGAACTCAAAACATTCAGTAATGTGGAGTACACCTTTTAATTTGTTGTTTTTGTTGCTGTGCTCAGCAGCTTCTATGGTTCATATCCTTGGAATTTTTTTAAGCGTAACAACAACCATGTATGGATGATATCCAGATTATTAAGCTACATACAGGTAAGTGACTGAGTGTATACAGAAATGTGTGAGAGTACCTCTGACTTGCTCTGAAGTGTATATAGGACATTGACATAAATATTGACAGGAATATTGAATATATTGTGCTTCCTTAGGTCTTGATAGATCCTGTATCTTACCGAGTGCTGGGAAGGAAATACACTTTATTCTTACACAGCACAATTTGGATGGCTACAGAAAAGTCCTTTCCAGTGGTTTTGTTCCCCTGGGCTTGATCCTTCTTTAACTGAAGTCTGTGGCACGCTGTCCTTGACAATGTCAACAGAGGCCAAGTGAAGTGATGAAGTACTGGAGTTCTGTTGCACAGGGCTGCAGGGTTGTCAAGGATTCATTGCTCTCCTTTGGAACCCACCGAGCCACCTCCATTTACAGCACCAGGCTTATTTCATCATTATCCTTTCCAACATTACAGAAAAGCAGCTCCTGGGTTTTGGCAAGAAACACTCCCCTCCACGCACCTTAGACTTTCCTTCTCTTTGCCTCCTCTCCTATGAGCAAAACCTTTGTCAAGAAAGCCCATTTGTTTGGACCAGGAACAGAGGGAGCTGATACTCAGCCAGTTATTTCAATTGCCTGGCTGCAAGGGGTTGGGGGGACAGATAATGTCAAGATTTCCTCTGCATTCCAGATCTGTTTTCCTCCTATGCTTAGCAGTGGCGAGTGTGACTTTTCCCACTCAGCTTTTCCCACAGTCAGTAAGGCTTATCTGACAACAGAGTTAATGTCAACTGTCCAAAACTAACTAGGAGATATCTTCCTTTCACCACCCCTGTGCTGTTACTGCTTATCAATGTCACTCTCCAGCTTAAATGACTGGTTAATTTACAGACGTATTGAGACAAATTCTCTTCTGTTGCAGCTCCGTTGAGCTCAGTGGAGTTACACTGGGAATGAGTTTAGCTGTAGGTGTCTGAAAAGCACAAGTGGTAGGAATGTGATACTAACAGAAGCAAGAGCAGTCAACAGTCAAAACAAAAATGAAGCACTGAGCTTTGGCAGGATTCCTCTTTCAGATTTTTGGAGTGTGATCCAACTAGGTGTTCATGTTTTACAGCTGGTGCTGCAAGAGAAAAGTTGTTATTCAACTGCAAAACAATTCCGGTGTCTCCACATCACAATGTGGCCCATGTTAAAAAAGCACAAGAAGAGAAATAAGTCATAGGATTTCAGAACACAAATTCTACTGAGAATCAGGAGGGCTGTGCTTTTAAATCTGTTAGAGATTTTACAAAAGACTAGAGTGAAACTGAAACACACTCAACCTGAGATTTTCAAATGAGACTACAATGGTTAAATACTGGAATCCTATTAAAATTCCACTAAAACAAGAAACACAAGATGGAATTGATAGCTCCAGCTTTACCTTCAGTTAAGCTGGACAAGCAGTGCAAACAGCCAGCATTATATCCAGAGCACACTGGTCATTGCTCTGCACACCTATGTCTCCTACATACTGGTTTTGTGTCCTACAGGCTCCTGGGCTCCCCTATCTCTGTTCATTTTCTCTTAAACTGCTTCTTTGCAAAATCCAGTTTTAGTTTTCCACCTTAGCATTTCTGTTCACAATTAACTTTCCTCTTAAAGACACGTCCACTTTACAGTCTGGTTACTCTCCTGCTCATGATGCCTTACAGTGGGCTTCCTTCTTTCTCTTCCTTCTTCTCGTGTTGCCTCCACCTGATACCTCTATGTTCTCCAGAACTTCTTAGTTCTCTGGCTCTCAGAGAAATGGGCAAATGGCTCTACATGCTCTCTAAAGCCATGCATAATACTCCTTCTCTACCCTTGCAATCAAAACAGTTTCTTGCTTTTTTTTCTCTTGGTTAATGGGCCTATCATGATCTTTCATGACATCACCTATGGGTTATGTCTCCTTGACTGGCTGATGATTAGCCAACTTTCTGAGTAGTACGAAGCAATGTTTAAAAAATGAGGATCAAAAACTGAACTTCCAGATTCCTGTTTATGCCTTGAAATAAATCACCAGATCTTCAGAAGGGATTTCAGAAGTGGCTGATGAGTGGTAACCACTTCTGGAAAATCACACAGTGACTTAGGGTATAAGATTTGTAGACATAGTTTTTAAAAGAATGAATTTTTTGTGCCTGGGATGAGTATTTCCATATCTAATGCCTGGATATGAGTGCATTCTGGAGTCCCCTTTGAAAGGAAGAGATGAAGCATTGTCAGAAATGCAGTTAAAAGTGGAAGTGTTAGAATACACTCATCAGGTTCATCTGTCCAAGGCAGCTAGAATGGTACCCATACTTAAAGATGAAAAGAAGTCAGTGTGGGCAGCAAGAATAATTCCAGCTTCCCATATTAATTATCATATATATTTCTAGGGGGAAAAAAAAAAAAAAAACACCAAAACACTACAACAAACCAAACAAAACAAATCAAGCTATAATACACCCAGATGAAAATACAGATGTAGGATCTAGTATGGTTCTGTAAAGAAAAGAGAAACAGCTTTTGCACAGGAAAAGAGGAAGAGAGAAAACTTATCTAGACTTTCCAAACTTGTATTCCAGGCATCTTCAAAATAGAGGTGATCTTCAAACAGAAAGGAAATAACATAAGAAATCAGTGTGGGAAGGAAATTTTAGTCCTAGAACATAAACTTTATAAAAAGATCCAAAGAACTCATATTAAACTTGTCATTTTTGAGAACAAAGAGAAGCTAATAATAGATTGCCTAAAAGATTTTTACTAGGACAAGTATCATTTAAAGCTTCATTATCTTGACAAGTGAGTGAACAGATGGCAAAATCTGTAACAAACTCAAGATCTCCTAGGGTACGAAAGATTAAAAAGATTTCTGAGAACCAAACTCACATCACCAAAGTGAGGTGATTTGACAATCTCAGAGCAGATGGGATTTCAATTTACCTAAGTGTGAGGTAATGCTCGGGAATGATCTGAAGCATTCCCTGATACTGCATACTTAATGAGGTGTTACCAGTTCAAAAAAATACCTAGGCAACATTATGGACAGCTTAATTAAAACAGCTCAGTGAAAACAGCTGTTCAATTTGCACTGCCAGTCATGAAAACAAATAAAATGCTAATTTATATGAGGCATAAAGAACAGCATTGATATTAGTATAATGTCATCATATAAATTCAGGGAACTATATTGCAGTGACATCCAGCATTATCAACATTACCAAACAGGCTCCAAAAAGAAACATTCAGAGAAGCCACTGAAGGATGATATGCAGGGAATATACAATCATTTTATTTAACTTATGACAAAAAGTTTCTGCAGTAAATTCCTACTCACTTTTAAGTCTTAGGGATGTGCAATGAATGCAAGACACACAACAAGTGTAGTACCCTTATGTGCTGAAACCTTTTTCCTCAATTAATACGGATCATCAAATCAGCAAGAAACAGAGGGCTTTATGTTCACATATTCTGGAGAAGCATGGTGGGAGTGAACAGGGAAAGGGAAGTACCCATAATGGACAAAATTTTTCAGTGGAGCCTATGGGAATGTGGATAGTGATGTCAGCAGGTCAGGAACTTCGCCATTGATGTGAGATTATCACTCATATTTAGCCTAATTGTATTTGGGTTTTTTTAAAGACTAATTAGAGCAGTTCATGTAGGAGGGAAGGCTGTCCCTGGTGATTGTTGAGAAGACCTTGAGTTTCATCCATCTTGCATTAAAAGAGTAATTTATACCTGTACAAAGTAAAGTAAGATCCTACTGTGACTTTCTACCGGTACGTACAACCCACTCTGCATTTATCTCGCCCAGCTATAAAGGATGAGCAATAGCACAGGAGGGAGGTGAATAAATCCAAATCTATTTAAGTCCTAAAAGAAGACAATGTTTTCCAGATGAAGTGGTATTCTTTATGACTTGACTGATGGCAATGAATTACTTCAGATCACTGCAAAACCATTTAGCAACATTTCAGAATAGAAATTTGGAATAGCCTCCAATTTCCGGCATAAGAAGACTTGGGTTTGGTTTTCATATTTGTTTCTTACATTTTGTTCCCCTTTGGCAGTGACACTAAAATATTTTTAAGGCCTGAACTCTGAAACTATGCATCTGATAATTTTGATCAAATTACGTCAAGGATTGTTTGGCATAAATATTCTGTCAGGTAACTTAACTGAGCTTCTGTCTCAAAAACTAACATAGTGTAAGATCCTACAGAGGTAAAATCCTTTTAGCACCTAGTTTCCAAGCAATTTACATGAGTTTCTGTAATGTAAATGATTCAAAAAAAAAAAAAAATCCCTGAAATGTAGAACAATCTCAGGTAATTACTACTGAACAGATTTATGTCAGCACAAAATGATGAGAAGCTGTTGAAGTGAGTCTGCATGACAGTAGTGTAAGGAAGCAATATGAGCCACATCTGTACCTCCAGCACTGTAAAGGTACCAACATCATCCACAGCAACTGTTTTCATTAGAAACCAATGCAACATTGAAAACAAACTTTGGAACCAGAAATATATACAAGCAAGATAACTTTTTCTTTCTTTCTCCAACAGTCCTGAGTTCATATCTCCTTCATTTGTATGACACTTAGTGGAAATCAAGGGGAATTGTATTTATGGAGCCTCAAAAAAGTGTCTATTAATAATACAAGGTGGAGTTGGGCCAGCTAGAATACTGTGCTCCAAGGGAGTACAAGAGAGAGGTGACGCCTGCTCTGGTTCTTTCTGGAATCAACTTTCCAGGCAATACTAAATAAAAAAGATGTCCCTTTCTGGAAAGTGAGTGGTGGCATTATCAGTACAAAGCAGTGGCTGTGACCTCTGTCATCATTCTGGCCACATCACTGCAAACAGCAGCAGGTGAGAGGGAAACACCCTCTCAAGCTACAGAGCTGTCCCTGCTGTGGCCTTCCTTGGGAATTAAGTTGCTTTACCAAACACTGTTTTCAATCCCGAAAGAGAAAATTGTCTCAATATTTTCTAGCTTTCTCTCCCGTGGTTGTTTCATGTTTCTATTTATAATAGTAATTTAATGTCTCCACTAAAATTCAGTTATGTGAAAAGCAAACGGGTGCATAGCATAGATTTTTTTGCCTCTTGCATGCAGAAGCTGGTGTCTATTTGGAAGGCCACAGTAAGTTATGCTTTGTGTGGTGGACTGTTAAATTTCTCACAGTTGAATTCCTTTACACAGGCTGTAATTATACAGCAGCATATCAGTAGTCTCATAAAGTCTGCTGCCTACTATGCAGTGACACCTTACAGCTTACCTCTCTGTGTATATATGTGGTATAGTCCACATAAAAATATATTATAGCTTTGTTTCCAAGCTACTGAATCTTGAATGAAATTATGCCATTATGCAAACCCCTCCCAACCTACATGCAAAAGGCAGGAAGAGCATAAGCAAAACTAAGGTGAAGAAGCTACAAACTTGATGTCACAAGTATTTTTTAGACTTGCAGTTCAGCGCTATGCTTTTGCCTACCTCATTTTAAGAAGCCATTACTGAATCAATATTGGACTTCTTTTGATAACTTCTTTCTCTGAAGATCTCTATAAGGGGTTCAAGGGCAGGATCACAGGCCTGTTCATGTTTCAGCCAAAAAAAGTAAAACTCTCAGCGACTCACAGTGCACCATTCTCTGCGTAGCTCTAAAAACTGAAACTGCAGTTGTTACTGCTGCCTTGTTAATATAACACAGACATCCACATTTCCTGGTGACTCTAAACACTGAAATGCTTTTCGAGTTAATGGAATACAGGTGCTGCCTGACACTACCAAAATGTTCTCACAGAAACAGAGACATTTTTGGACAGAAGGAGCTGCAGATCCACCTAGTCCAACCCCTTCTTCACAGCATGAATATCCTGTTCCTCAGTGGGAGTACCCAGATATGTTAAATGTCATGAAACAAGCATTCTTCCTAAGCTTAAGCTCCTTTATACTCGCAGGAACTGCGGTGCCACTTGGCCTGCTGGAACAGGGTGTTCTGTGATGCCAGAGCTGGGTGATGGAGTGGGCTTAGGCAGGCTCTGAGGCTGGGAAACCTTCCCAACGGGGCTGTGGGAAATGATGCTGACAATCGAATCCTCACCAGCCTTCACTTCGAGTGAGGCTCAGACAATACTGCAAACAGCCCATTGGCCCTTCTTTACTGTGGAAGCAAGAAGAAATTTTAAATCAGCCTTAATGATTCAAGATCCTGTAGAACTGTTTGGGTTAATAGGGGTTGGCTTGAGCCTCAGCCAGATTTTGATTCTGGCCATCATAATCTGTCTACCTGAAATTCTATCCCCTCTTGCAACTGGCCACAACATTCTTTATTTCCTGTCCAAAAATGTTAGTAGCATTGCATTTCAATTCAATTAAATATATTAAAGAGATGTATAATAAATATCTATTTTAAAAATCTGTTAAGTAAGTTAAAATAGTAGCTGTGTGACCAGTATTGAAGGGAGCTTTGTAAAAATCCATAGCTTGCAATATATTGTTACTTGGCAATACGCACCCATCAGTCAGCAGCCTGATTACTAGGAAGGTGTGTGTGCACAGGAGTATTTGTGTATCTGAAAAAAAGTCCTTATAAGTAAATTGGTTTGGGGAACAATTCCATTGCATTGTTGTTAGAACCTGTTGTCAAGATTAATCATGTTTTCCTGTGTAAGGCAGGAGAGTTACAAAAAAAAAGAACAAGCTCCCAGGTCTCTGAACCAATATCCAGATACGGTGTGTGCTAAACTGCCACTGACTGCTGCAAGACTTTTTTACACAAATGCTCCAATTATTTCTACTGTGATGGTAATAACAGTTGGAAGTTTGGAAAAAAAAAGAATCTTGGTTTAGACAAGGTCCCGATACGATATTAAGGAAATGAGCACTTTGAGAGCAAAGAAAGATGTAGTTTAGAATAACAGATTTTTGTCAAGCAACTAAAAAGGAGAGGAAAAATCAGACACCAGAAGCTGAAATGAGAAGAACAGGGTCAAAATTCTGTACTGAGACATTTTGTGTTTCAACATAGCTGTTCGCTTTTTCGGGGGCATTAATCACCTCAAATTTTCAAGCTCTGCTCCAGTAAAAGAAGCACTGTGTCTACACACATGAAATGTATTCTGCTTTCCCAGTTGCTTAATCATTGAAGAATTGTCTATTTCTGCAGTGACCAGCTTTGCCCAGCCCAAGCTTTTATATCTGTAACATAACATATTTTAAAGATGTCCACAGAGCATCTTATGAAAGGAAGGGAAAGTTTATTGGCACTTGGTTTGTTTTGTCCATTCTTCCCCTCTGTTATCTGGGAAATGTGCAAGGGCTTTGTGGCTGCAATTCTTCAGAATTTCAGCTTAAGCAGCAGCTTTGTTCAGCAGAAGCACTCTGTTTACTCAGACAGTAATCCGTCCAAGGATCATTTGTGCCACAGTTACCTCCCTGTCCCCTTCTGCACCATTCTCACAGAAGAGAGCATCCTCCTACCTGTCACACAGGGCCTTCACCTGGAGTTCATCCTTGTCTTGTGACAATTTAGGCTGAGTTAAGGAGAAAAGATTGGAGAAATAGAGGCGTTATTGAAAAATAATCTGTGAGAACTAGATACAACTAGGCTGTGAGATGGAGAGAAAAGTCCAACTTAAGGCTGGCCCAAATGTGAAAATCCTGCTCCATGGTAAAACCAGGAAAATGGCAGCTATTTGGGAGGGGGGGGGGGAAGAAAAAAAAAAAGACATTTTCTCTAATTCATGGTTGCTCTAGGAAGAAGTCATCCCATGTTTAACACCTCATGTTTGTTCTCACTCTGCCCTGATAGACGCAGTCTGTCTATCTACTTCAGTGCGTCCCAGATGCAAACAGTCAGTTCTCTGCTGACACTATTGCAGTTCATCCTCCCTTTATGTTGCATCAAGTGGAGGCTGTTTGGCTTAAGGCTGGAGGCCCCTCCCCATCTATCAATTGTTTAATATTAAAAGCTGGACTCTGGCAGGCTGTCTGTATGGGATGCCAGCTTTTGTTGTCTGCCCCTTATGGCTTCCAATGCACATTTGTGTGCTTGCTGCAGAAGTGCCCCTGATGCTTGGGAGCTGGCCCTCTGCATGTATAAAGGCAGCACATTAACCTCTTTGGAGACCCTCTTGCTAACTCACTTTGCATCAGTGCCTCCAAAAACCAGCCGTGGTGTGCTGACACCAGTAGTTGCTACGCTGGGCAGCATCGGTTGTACTCCATCCTGCTTCCTACCCCAATTAGCTCTTCTCTCCACCAGAGTCTTGTTCTATATTTAGTTTGTAATATCCTGAGAGCAAAGGTTGTATTTTTACTCCATCCAGTGTTTGCTACTATGTGCTTTGATAATACAGTGTAATAATAATAATAAAAGTGCCAGTCTCTGTAGGAACAGAAGACGAGCTTAATTCCCCCTGCATCCCCTCCATGCCGGTTTTAGCAAGGGAGAGGGAGCCCAGGGGAACAGCAGCTACTTTGTTACTGCAGCCCATATCTGAGCATCCTTAGAGCCCTTTCACAGTGAACACTGCAAGAAGTCCCGTTTGTTTCAGCATTAATCACAGTGAACAAAAGCGAAAGAATTTGGCCGGTGCTAATGAAAGGCAGCAGTGCTCTGCTGTTGGCAGTGTGTGGAGTGATCCTTTCCCAGAGCTTCAGAAAGCCTGAAAAGGATGAACAGATAGGTGCCAATCTCTAGATAAACCAGGAAAGAGTGAAACTGCTTTATAATTGATCCTCATTAAAGCTACCTTAAAATGATGATAATTTGCATGTGTAAATAACAAGCAAGGAGGGAGTGCCAGGGAACAAGCTGGAACATTTTGTCCATATTCACAGTAATCCTTACTTTTCTCTATCCAAAATGTTTGTTTGTTTACATAGATGTCAAAGAGGACACCTACTCATATGCCCTTGGTGCTTCTCATGTAACTTCAACCACAGAATTAGTATGCAATTCACTGCAGTCTGCTATTAGGAAAGCAGGCAATGGAAAACCTCCAATCTTTCCTTCCCTTCCAGTGGTAACCCAGACTTACAACATCACACTCAGGGCATCTCGCCTGTGATAGAAAACAAATTCTACTGCTCTAGGGCCCCCAAAGAGATAAAGACCATTTCCAAAATTATAAATATTGCTTGATGTTTTTATATCTAGGCCATCTGAGCTGCTATTTGAAGCTACAAAAGCACAGCAACACCATTTTGAGTATAATAAACTTCAAGAAGCTTCATTAATTTACAGCCAGTTCCTGAAGAATTAGATGTATTTTAAAATTTGGTATTGCATTGAGTATGATCAGACTGCATCAGTGATCCTGTAGTACAAGATGGTTTCCTCTATTGCTTTTTTATTGCTTTTCAAGAGATACAAATGGAAGGAGCTGGAGTCCACTAAACAGCACACAGTAACCAAGGGTGTATGGACTCTTCTCACACGTTCCTCTGCAAGTTGTGTCCTGTTTGGTTCTTCTACAAGCAAATATTGTGAGGTGATTAAACTAACAAAAAGTCCTGACTCACCATGATTAAAGACTAGAGGGAAAAAAGGAAAGAAGTTACACTTTTATCATAGTCTTTCAGTAGTTTACAAGTGGCAAAACAATATGTAGTGATTTTTCTCCTACCTTAGGCCTGATTCTTTTCTTACCAGATGCATGGGAGTTTTTACAGTGACTTTATTAGGACTAGATCAGGTTGCATAATAGAATCTGTAGCAAATTAAAAACACACTGCTAATTAGAGGCCAGATTACTATGTAGTATCAATTAACTTGGCATTTAATTACCATGGTGATTGGGTGGAACTATAAATTGCTAAATATGTAATTAGAACATCAGACTTCTGTGCCACAATGGCATCTGAGCATAGAGGTAATTAGCTCAGATTTTCCCTCATTTTACATGCTTGTAAGATTTCAAGACAGACAATACCACTCTCATTCCTGCCAATATTCTCCTACCAGTAAGAAAAGAAAAATATCATAGTTCAGCCTCTTTAAAGGTAACTGGGAATTTCCTCTTTTCTGTTCATCTTTTAGAATGTTTTTATTGCAATTACTCTGAACAGAATGGTGTGACTAGTATAAAGCAGGAAAATTGCTGTTTCTGTGGGAAATGTGCTTTCCTTCTTTTTCCCCTAGAAATGTTATACATCTTGTTCAGGGATGTCAGAATGTTTCAAGCTGTTGACAAGAGCACTGGTCAGTTGGCTACTTACACACTTAACCAACAGATTAAGATGTGTAAAGGGAGACCAGAACTTTACCATTTAGTTATGCTGTCCAATATGCTAAATGGAAGCAAAACATCTTTGACCTAGCATTTCCCTAACCACTAGACCATAGCCTCAAGTGATACATCTACTGGTTTTCTAAACACCTCCAGGGATGGTGACTCCACCACCTCCCAGGGCAGGCAGTGGTGAGGCACTGGAATGGGCTGCCCAGGGAGGTGATGTCATCATCCCTGGAGGTGTTCAGAAAACCAGTAGATGTAGCACTTGAGGCTATGGTCTAGTGGTTAGGGAAATGCTGGGAGGAAGTTTGGACTTGATGATCCTAAGGTTCTTTCCAACTATAGTGATTCTGTGACCTGTGAATGATCCCTAACACATACCTTTCTTCAAGCAGGTTGTGTAGAACAGCTGTTACTGTGACTGCTACTACTAGGTGTAATACAGCAAAAATACCTGTCTTGGTAACTGGACTTCCAAACAGCTAACTATAATTAAAGGCATAAAATAGGAACGGGCCGATTGCTGCATGAGATATTTTCTCATTATTTATGGACATTGTTTTCTTTGGGGAGAAAAGTACAGGATCTGATCTTGCTGCTAGATTTAGTTTATTACCATGAAGTACCTGAAATGAGTAGGATTTTTGTCAGTGCCTGCCACAGAGTTTGGCCTACGCTTGCCAGTTCAGTTCTGCTGAAGATTAGGAAATAAAGGCATATCACTGGAGTTTACCTATAGTAACCTGCAGTGAGATAACAAGGTATTAGCAGTTGCTAGTATCTCACTGTTAATTAGCTGCTTTCAGTAAACCTGGAAGTCTAGGGACATTTTGATTAAATAAAATTATCAAAAATGGTGCAGAGGGGAAGATAGTGTCTTTTGTTTTATTGCTACCTTCTGGTCATCCCAGAAAGCAAGTGAAGAAAAGGAAATCTGTCTTCCAGACAGGCTGGGTGTGTTAAGAGGATCCATTCAAGTGTGGCTGCCAGAAGAGCACTGCTGAAAGTTACAGTCCTGGCTGACACAGACTGGTGTTTGTGGGCAGTGACACAGCAGCATGATACAAAACCTTCAAAACTCATTTTATATTTTCAACTTTAGACTGTGTGTCACTGCTGATCTTTACAGGGCAGCTGAGTACAATGTCAGGAATGAATTTCTCACCTCTGGTTCCTAGCGGATGGGAGCCTGTGGCAGAAAATAGGCATTGTAAGTCTTACATGCCAGTAATGGCTGTGTTGGTAGGGAGTTAAGTAAGGCAGAGGTCAGAGGCAGATTTACTGGGCAGAGGAGCTGATTGCAGGAGCAGTAATCCTCTCTTCTCCCATTAACATCAGCAGGTGTTTGCTCTGGATCATGGGATGTGCGTTTGTTTACACTAGGATGCTGTCCCACTTCCAGACCCGGGATGCATCCGTTCCTGTAAGGCTTTTCTCAAAGTTTGTCCAGTCATTCAGTCGTTTGGATGACACTGTAGCTGGAATTGCAGGAGGAGGAGTAACAGACATCTTCACGAGTGCTGGGCAAGCATATCGTCTCCACTATATCAGACAGAGTATTTTAAGATGAACCTTTTAAGATGGCCCTTTTAAGTACAAGGACAATGGAAAACAAATTCACATCAGAGAGAAAGCAGAAGATGTTATTAAAACTGAGTGGTAACGTGGAATGCATCTGTTTGTTTGCTTTTAGCTTCTCTGGGTATTGCTGACGTAGCAGTTACTGTTTTAATTTAAACAGTTGATAATGTTTAACATGACTGCCTTACCAGTGTATTCAGCTGTTACAGTGTGTGGCACTCACTTTTCAGCAGCAGCAGCCTCTTCACTGCACATCACAAATGCTCTGCAAAAAGAATAAGCACTAAGTAATCGTTTGTGACAAAATGAAGTGAAGCCCCTGTTGTCCTTCCCAGCTATTGGACTCTGCTGCCAGTTGTGCTGGGAACCATCCTCTCCACGGGGGGCCAGGATAGGGAAGGGGCCACCATTACAACAGTACTTCCCAGATCACAGGAGAAAGCACAGACCCCAAACTGGTTTCTTACGTGGGATAAAGGCCCTGATGTTGCTCTCTGGATTGTCTAAGGCTGGAGGATTCAGGATTCCTTTTAGGCTGTAAACATGTGCAAAAAGTGGCTGCCAGGTTTTAGTTTTGAAACCTTTTAGGAGTGTAGGAGCTTGTTAGAGAAGAAAAGATGATGCAGGGAGGTGGAAGGGATGAAGCAGGGGGAGGCGGGTGGGAGGTAAGTGGGTGGAATGCAGAGAAAGTGGGAAAGAAATGGGAGAGGCTGTGCTGCGAGGACTGTGGCTTGGGCTGGGGTGGGGAGTTGATTCAGAGACCTCGGAAAGAACAGTTCGCTTTTGGCCAAAGTCGCGGCGTAGGTGAAGCCCCG
>NW_008597602.1:0-948 GCF_000691845.1 Merops nubicus | reverse complement strand
CCCTGGTGCCCCCAGGCCACCCCCCCACTTCCATAACCCCTGCCCGCGGCCCTTTGAGGCACCTCCCCAAGGACTCCCCGAGTGCCTCAGAGGGACCCAGATATCCTCCTTGGATCCAGAACTGCCCCATAGTGACCCTCAGCTGCCCCATATGGCCCCAAATAACCCCCAGGGGATCCCCACGTGCCCCCCTAAGGACTCACAGGTGCCCCATAGAGACCCACAGGAACCTTAAGCTGCCCCATAGTTGGCCCACTGCTGGCCAACTGCATAGTGACTTTAAAGTTCTTTGAAGTTCTCAAGAAAGACCCAAAAGTGCTATAAAAGCTACCCCAAAACCCCTAAAACTCCACAACTTCCTCCAAACCCCTAAATCCTAAAATCCCACTGAAAAAACAAAAATGCCCTCAAATGAAACCCCAACACCCCCCCAAACAACCCCAAAATATAAAACCCACCCTAAAAAAAAGAAAATGCAAGATCTAAAAAAAAAAAATCACCAAACCCAAACCACAAACAAAACGATACCATCCCAAAAACCCATTTCTCTATTTCTCGAAGTGGTTTCTGTAAACTTAATAAACAGTCAGTATTTCATTCCCAACTTGTGCTGAGGTCCCTCTTATACGAGGTCTTCCATATAATATTTTAAAGGAGCTCAATCCCTCCTTGGCTCTGGGTTTGCTTCTAATTCTCAGAAGAGCCAGGGACAATGATTGGGGCCAGCCCAGCGTCCTGTCCTGACTTTACAGTTTGTGGCTGGCTGAGGTGGTTCATGGCCTCCACCTGGCCACTTGCTTGAGGTCTGTGTGGGGTGTGCAATTGCCAATCTATCCCCCAAAGTTCACTGACTTGTTGAACAACCTTTGCAACAAAGTGGGATCCTCAATCTGAGGATATTACTGCTGGATATTACAGCCCAAATCATAGAATCCTTGAGGTTGGAAG
>NW_008597601.1:6376-6846 GCF_000691845.1 Merops nubicus | reverse complement strand
GTCCTCGGCGCAGGCACACTGGCGGCCCCGGGGGGTGGCCAGGCACAGGCTGCTGCAGCCCCCGTTGTTTACACGGCACTTGTTGGAGCCCACTGCAGAGGTGAGGCAGGGTGGGGAGAGGGGAATTCAGCTCAGGGAACCACGGGGGGCTGCTGGGTGCCCTCAGTCCCCTGGGCTCCCTTTACAGGTCCCACAAGTGGAACCCAACTGAAAAACTCAGTTCATCAGGCCACACAAGGCACTGGGGACCTCTCAGGGGTCTACGGAAGACTGGAAGGCAAGGCTGGAGTGGGAGAATGAGAGGAAAGGCTGAAGGGGCAGGGAGTGACGTGCAGCAGGGTTACGGAGAGAAAGATGGTGCATGGGAACAGACAGACAGGCAGAGATACGGCCCAGAAGAGGTGGGGGGCTCTCAGGCAGGGCAATCCTCCAGCCCCCAGCTCCATCCTCCCCCACCGCCCCCTCCCCCC
>NW_008597601.1:6054-6304 GCF_000691845.1 Merops nubicus | reverse complement strand
AGTGCCCAGCAGAGGAGGCCCCAGCACCTTGCTGCTGCTGCGCGTCGTACATCCGGATCTCGAAGATGGGCGGGCGCTCGTTCCGCAGCAGGGTCACCCCCTTGGAGGCCTGGTCCAGGCGGTAGATGCTGCCGCTGCGGTACTCGGTCCAGAAGAGGAAGCTGCTGTAGTGGCACAGCCCGAAGGCGTGGTTCAGCTCCGGCCCCTCGTACACGATCTGCGGGCGCGGGGAGGTGGAAGAGGCTCGCCG
>NW_008597601.1:4355-6030 GCF_000691845.1 Merops nubicus | reverse complement strand
GGGAACCCCGCGTGGCAAGGGACGGGGTGAGGGAGGTTGGAAGGGGACAAGAGGGGACCTGGTGCAGATGCAGCCAGCTAAGGGGACAGCTCAGCTGGCCATGGCCCCAGCCCTGGGGCGATCAGCGTCCCAGAGCCCCCAGGGCCTCCACTTGCCTTCCGCTCAGTGCCGTTGAGATAGACCATCTCGATGCGGTCATAGAAAGCATCCACCCAGTAGAGGATCTTGGCAGGGATGTCCAAGCTCAGCCCATTGGGCCACAGGACAGTCTTGGAGGTGATGAAGACGTTGCGGTTGGAACCATCCATCCAGGCTCTCTCGATCTTGCCCCTCTTGCTGTCCTTGGGATCCTCCTCCCAGTCCGTCCAGTACATCCACCTGCCACAGACATGAAGCTGTGAGACACACACAGGAGCTGGGCTCGGAGCCCACCCCACTGCTGATCTGAAGAGCGACCAGCTCTGCACTGAACTGGGTGGGATCTCTCCCGCAGAGCAGCAGGGAGGTCACAAAGCAGAGGGCAGGTCCTGCTGCCTGTGCCTACAGCCCAACCCAACAGCCCAAGGGTCCTCGCAGCCGGTGCCGCTGCCGTCGTCCTGTCTGGAGCTGCTGCCCGCTCCCACAGCTCGTCAGCCACCACGAGGACCACCAGGAGCCAGGGAGCCCACCACGAGCCAGCCCTGCCCGCCCGGGCACCCGCACCCGTTCAGGGGGTCCACCACGATGGCGCGGGGGTGGGTCATCTTCCCCTCGATCAGCGTCTTCCGCGTCTGCGCGGCCTTCTCCAGCCGGGCCACGCTGATGGTCTTTTTGGGGCCGTCATCTGTCCAGTACAGGTTGTTGCCCATCCAGTCCACAGCGATCCCTTCCACGTTGTGGATGCCTTTGGGGAAAAGCAGGAGCGGGTGTCTGTCACCGGGGCTGCGTGGCAGCGGGGAGATGAGGGGTGGCAGCGAGAGCCCCGCAGGATTCCCGGTGTGTTCGGCACCACCTCAGCACAACTCAAAATGATGGGGATGACCAACCCCCCCTGAACCCCAGAGCAGGCCAAGAGGGAGCCTGGGTTGGAAAAAAGCCAAGTTCAGGAGCATCCTGAGCTGGTTTGCTCCAGGGGAACCAAAACATACTTGGCTGGCAGTGTGGGGTAGGGACTGGCCACTGTGCTGAGCCCCAGGAAGCCTGAATGAGGGCCCCCATCCCTCCTCCTCCTCCAGAACAGTTTTGGGCCAGCTCAGCAGGACAGGGACATCCAAGGATAGAGGTTCCTGGACCTCTGTGGAGCTCATGTATCTCTCTCTCAATAGCAGTCTACAGACAAACCCAAACAGCAGCTTCAAACCTCAGTGTTCAGGGTCAAGGACTCAAGGGACAGGATGGAAGCGCCGTCATTACTCGGGGCAATGCACCGACCCCCGGGGGCTGCCCCTGCTGGGGAGGGACCTGGCCGGGCCCCTCAGCCACGCACCGTCCTTCAGGATGGTCTCTCGCTCGGTGCCATCGATCTTCTGGCGCCCGATGAGGTAACTGGTGGTGTCAGCAAAGTAGATGAATCCAGTCTCCGCGTGGAAGTCCAGCGCTCGGGGGTTCATCAGGTTCTCGATGGGGATCATGTGCTCATCTGGCACCTTGGCCCCCATGTCCATCCCACGGATGATGCCCGGACGCCCCTTCCCGT
>NW_008597601.1:2728-4333 GCF_000691845.1 Merops nubicus | reverse complement strand
TGGGGGACCCGTCACCACGGGCCAGGCTGGGGGCGGGCAGCCCCACGCACATGGCACCCGTGTTTTTGGGGGGCTGCGGCTCCAACAGCGAGGCAGCGACCGGCCCCAGCACCCCACAGGGCCCAGAGCCCCGTGGGCAGCCCACGGCTCAGGCCATAGGAAAGGGCTGTTTGCAACCATGCGCTCCCCGCTGTCTGGCCCAAGCACCCCTGCCCAGCCCAGCCCCTTGCCCAGGGGTGGCCCTCGGCCCCCCACCCCCTCCCGCAGCTCTCCTGGGGGGCCAGGACTCACTTTTACAGGACTTCCCATCGCTGCCCAGGCTGTTCCCCAGGAGGCAGATGTCCGAGCAGCCTCCAGGCTTGCCGAACTGGTCGGGCTCACAGGCGTGGCTCCTCACTGCAGGACAGAGCACGGCTCAGCACCATGGGCCCACGGGGTGGGTGGACACCAGGCTGTGACTGCAGCGACTCCGAGACGGCCTCATGGGTGCTGCCAGCCCAGCTGTGGCTCTTGGGGCTTCGGGGGGGGCCCCTTCCCCGTGGAGCTCCCGGCTGGTCACCCAGGGGCTGAGCATCATACAGGACAGACAATGCAGAGAGGGGAAAGGGCCTGCCCAAGAAGAAGGAGCACAAACAGCATGGTTTGTCCCATGGCCTTCGTGGGCCATGATGAGAGCAGGGCTGCCTGGTGCTGCTGTGTTGGCAGGATGAGTCCCGGTGCTGGAAAAGCCAGTGCCAGCCCGGAGAACCCCCTTAATCACACTCCCTCACTGCTTGGAAATCTCCCGATTAGTTTTATATTCTGGAAAATGCCAAGCAGGCTGCAGACGCTAAGAGGATTTTAGAGGAGTAAATTGATTAACTGCAGGAAGGTGCTGGGGGTGGAGCAGGCAGACAGGGACCGGCGCGGGGAGGTGACGCTGCCAGCGGCTCCGAAGCTGAAGCCTTTCAACTCCCTCCAGATCCCCAGGGATGTGCAGCAGCCCAGCAAGAGGCCGGATGCTGGCTGCCTCGGGAGCAGCAATGCCCCCCAAACCCCCGGCCGAGGTGGGGCAGGGCCAGGCCCGGGCTGAGCACAGCTCCTTGGGACTGCAGGGTGCTCCTGACAGATGCTCCTGGGCAAGAGAACCCATCCTGGGTGCCTCATCCAGGAGATGGATGAAGGAGAGGGAATTCAGGAGGTGCAGCCTGTCCCCAGGACCCAGGACCAGGACCCGCCCAGCCTTTGGGATCCAAGAAGCCGGTTTCCCAGGCCGGGGTCCCACCTGTGGGCTGGCGCCGCTGGTGGTAGATGTGGAGGGCTCCTCCCTTGTCCACCCGGGTCACCACCTGGTACTCGGTGCTGTTGAAGCGGTTGACCCGGATGACACTGGTCTTCTGCTGGGCGTTGGCGTTGTCCGAGTTGGTGGCGTAGAGGTAGTTCTCGAAGACCGTGAGCCCGTAGAGGTGCTCGATCTGGAAGGCACCACGCAGGCATCCACAGGGAGTTCAGGAGGAGACATGAGAACCCCAGCTCCAATGTGTATGAAGCCCCCATCCCTGCCCCAGTCCTGCCCCAGGGCTCTCGCCCCTGTCTCGTTTATTGGGCTCGGGAGGAGCTGCAGGA
>NW_008597601.1:1659-2697 GCF_000691845.1 Merops nubicus | reverse complement strand
GGACCTGCGGGGGTGCGGCAGCTCGTGCCTTTGCTTGGCTGGACCAGCAAAGCCAAGCCCGTGGACCAGTTCAACCCAGCAGGCCAAGCTCAGACTTGCCTCCAGCAGACTCAGGACTCTCCAGCCCAACCCCGGCCTCCCTCTAGCCACACTCACCAGGATGCCCTGAATGATGGTGTGTCTGTTCTTGCCTTCGTAGTCCACCACCTCGATGTAGTCCAGGTAAGCATCAGCCCAGTACACCAGCCGGTTCACCAAGTCCAGGGTGATGCCGTGGGGGAAGACGATCTTGCTGTCCACCAGCTTGGTGCGGTTCTGCCCGTCCATGTCGCAGCGCTCCACCTTGGGGATCTGCCCGTAGTCCGTGAAGAAGACTTTGCTGCAGGAGAAGGACAAACGCAGAACCTCAGAGCCTGGGTGTCACATTCAACCCACAGAGAGGGTGGTCAGGGGTCACCGCAGCAGCTCCCAGCCAGGGCCAGCCCAGGGGAGCTTCTCACTGCCCACGTGGTGGCTGTGCCAAGGGCTGGTGGCACCTGCCCGCACCTCAGAGGAGCCACAGGGACCGGGCAGAGGTGCTGGGAGGGGTGGATAAAAGCTCGAACCCACATTTGCTGGTGTCACCAGGAAGAGGTCCAGGGCCCTCCACCAGCTGACATGTTAAAATACAGCTACAGGCCAGTTATAAACAGCACCCTACCGCCCCGGTCCCCCCCCTGCCTGTGGCAGCAGCTCCCGGCACGGCGCTTCCCAGAGCAGGCACAGCCTGGAGCTGGGGCTCAGCACCTCCACCCCGAGCAACCAGCCAGGCCAGGTCTCTGAGGCAGAGCCCAGGAGACTTCAGCTCAGCTGTCCGTGGGGCTTCTCTGCACCTCCTCTCTTTGAGGCCAGAGTCTCTCTCCAGGCCGCTCTGTGGTATGTATTGATTTATTAAAAATATTTCTGATTTTCTGCTTGATACCATCAGCTTTCTTCTCTCAAGCTTTCTGGAAAGCAGCAGGTGAGGCAGGAAGTGGCCTCTGCACTGGTTTCCCTGGG
>NW_008597601.1:0-1612 GCF_000691845.1 Merops nubicus | reverse complement strand
TCCCCGCTGGGCAGCTGGATTTTCCCTGTGCCCACACCCACAGAAAGCACCCGGTGGGACCTCGCCCGAGCTCGGCCACACCAGCTCCCTGAGCAGCTCCGATGATTCAGCGCCGCAGCTTCCCCGTGCCCGAGAGCTGCCAGGCGAGCGCAGTGCCCCGCGCCAACGGGCACAGGAGCTGCTCCAGCCCTGCACACATCTGACTGTTTCGGTTCCCAAAACCCGGCGTGAAGCTGTAACCGTGCAGCCACAAGCTGGAAGCAGCAGCTCGTCCTGAGTCTGGTTGGGTCCATCTGAAGGACTTGGCACCAGCAAAGCCACTGCCCAGGGCAGGTGGAGCAAGAAATGCCCCTTCAGAGAGGGGCTTTGGGCATGCAGGTGCCACGGCAGAGCCACCAGCCCACAGGGAAGGATCACACGCTTGCTGGTTGACACCAAGAGCAGTTAACCAGAAGACCCAGGCCTGAATGGGTGGCACCAATCTGGCTCTGTGCCCCTACTGGTGCCAGTCAATGGTGCAGCCCTGGCTGAGCAGAGGCTCGGGCTGCTCTGACTCGTCCCTAAGGCCCAAACCTTTGTCTCCTCACAACTGCTGCTGCCACCACTACCCTGCAGCACGTGGCCCCAGGCTCAGCTAAGGAAGAGAAATTGTGATTGCCCCACTGCTGAAGCTCAGACGGGCCCTCCCAGGCAAGAGAGTCGCTTCTCCAGCAGTGTCCTCACAGCAGCTGGACCCCCCTGGCCTGTTCCACCTCCCTAAAGCGATGGTGCTGGGTCCCTCCCAGCCCCAGCAGGCCTCTTACCCCATAGCTGGGTCCAGCGCTATTCCCTTGGGGTTGTACAGCTCCAGGTCCAGCAGCGTGACACAGGTGACTCCGTTCTTGTTGCAGACAAAGATCCTGTCGTCAATGTCGTCCACGAAGTAGAAGTTGCCCGTGAGCCAGTCAATAGCCATCTGCTCCACATCTAGGCCATTGGAGAGCAGGATGAGGATGGGTTAATCAGGGAAGGAGGGAGGCAGGAGCCCCGTGTGTGCCCGTGCTCAGTCTCTGACACATCCCAACCCACCAGGCACCTCCAGAACAAATGCAGAGAAGTGAGGCCACGTGGGCCACGAAGGAGCTGTGACCTGCACCGTGGACCTGGCCCTGGTCACCCTGCATGGACCAACACAGCAGCCCAGGGAGATGGGACCTGCCACCCCCGGGACATCCCACGGGAAAGCCTCCCATGGGATGAGCAGCGGCCGGGCAGGCGAACGGCTCTGCACGGCGGGTGCTGGAGCAGGGAGGAGGCAAAGCAGAGCAGCACAAGGGAAGAGCCTCAAACCGCGGCATCAGGAGAACAGCGGGGGCCACAGGGGGTGCCCCTCGGGCGAGGCTGCCCGGGCAGAGCTAATCCAGAGCAGCGGGGCCACCCGAGCCCGGAGCAGGTGAGAGACGGCAGCTGGCACGCCGTGCTGAAGTGCTTAATTAAACCAGTGAAAGCCTGTTAAATCGGATAAGCCCAACGCGCCCGAATTCCTTCCTCCCAACCAGGTCAGGGCTTGGTGCTGCTCAGCCAGCCCCGGGCCAAAGGCCGGGGGGGGCTCTGGGAGATGCCAAGTGTCACG
>NW_008597600.1:1811-6058 GCF_000691845.1 Merops nubicus | reverse complement strand
TCATTCATGCAATGTCCTTCTTGTCTACAATACAGTCTGGGTATTGGTTCATCTTCCTGCTGGTGCTATCATTTTTGTTGGGCCTGGTCATTGGCCCACAGACCCACCCCCAGGACCTGCCTCTGCCCCAGGAGCAATCCCAAACTGGGTTTGCTCCCCCCACGTTGCTTGTTTCTGGAAGGATGTGGAGGTTTGGGCCTGGCCGGCATGCTCGGTGTCCAGGATTTGGCTGGAATGTTGGGATTGTGGGATCTGTTGGGTTGGGGAAGGCTTTTCAGCTCGCTGAAGCCAACAGGTCACCCAGCACAGGCAGGTCCCCACTGCCCCCTGTCCCTCACCCCACATCTCCACGGCTTGGGAACCCCTCCAGGGGTGGGGACTCCACCACTGCCCTGGGCAGCCTGGCACAGCCCTGGGCAACCCTCCAGGGCAAGAAATTGTTCCTCAGGGCCAATTGGAACCTCCCCTGGGGCAACTTGAGGCTGGTTCCTCTTCTGGTTCCTCTTCTGTCCCTTGTTCCCTGGGAGAAGAGCCCAACCCCCACCTGGCTGCAGCCTCCTGTCAGGGAAGTGTCAGAGCCAGAAGGTCTCCCCTGAGCCTCCTTTGCTCCAGGCTCAGCACCCCCAGCTCCCTCAGCTGCTCCTCCCCACACTTGGGCTCTAGACCCTTCCCCAGCTCCGTTGCCCTTTTTTGGCCACGCTCCAGCCCCTCACAGTCCTTCGTGGAGGGAGGGATCCCAAAACTGACCCCAGGATTTGAAGTTCAGCCTCCCCAGTGCCCAGCCCAGGGGGACAATCCTGCCCTGCTCCTGCTGGCCACACTAGTGCTGACCCAAGCCAGGGTGTTGGTGGCCTTCTTGTCCACTTGGACACCTTGGATATTCCTAGAGTCATTTGAAATGGGCAGAAAGCTCCAGGTGTGGGGTTGGAGAATTTTGCCCTTTGAAAGGGAGGGCTCAGTATGAGCAATCTTGAATTTCATGGTGGAAAAACGTGTGGAAACTACTTTAGGGTGCTGAAACCCGGGTGAGTCCTGGAGCTGTGGGGACTCAAAGGCCATACCCACTCTGAGCCTGTGTGCAGCCATTTCCTTATAAAAATTCAAAGCATTCTGTTAGCTGACTTCTGAAAGTTGAAAGCTCTGAGAAACCTCATTCCAAGCCCTATTTCCGAGGTGAAGTTCTTCCTCTTGCAATCAAGTTGTGCCTTATTATCTCAGCTCTGTTTAGTCCAAGCTTGAAGGAGAAGCTCTTAATGAGGCGCAAGGCTCCACTGGAGTCCAACCCAGGGTTTGGCCTTGGCGTGGTTTGAAAGGAGGACGTGGGGGGCTGTGGAGCCATGGGGGTGTCTCTGGAGCAGAGCCTGATGACTCCCCAGGGCAGCTCTGAGCTCTTCTCTTCTCTCCCAGGCCCACACCACCCGCTCCAGCCAGAGGTGCTTGGCCTTCGTCGACGACGTCCGATGCTCCAACCAGTCCCTGCCAATGACCAGGCACTGCCTGACACGTATCCTTTCATCTGCTGGCAGTTGGAAGTGTGGCTGATCTTCCTTTTTCTTTTTTTCCCCTCCTCTCTGGCCCTAAATCAAGGCCACCGGTTTGTTGTAGCCGTTGGTTTCAAGCAGGAGCCCAGAGGAAACATCTCCCGGTCTGTTGGCGCTCCTGTCCCCGTGGAATGACCAATTCGTGTGGGAGACACAAAAATTTGGGCTTGCCTTGGCCTCTTCCTGATGTCCCTTGGCCGACATGAGCATCCCAGCGGGGTGGTCGGTTCACTGGGAAGCAACAAGGGAACCTCCCAAAGCCCGAGGGAGGCACGAGCCAGTTCCTGGTGGCCTTGAAGGAGGGTGGAAGCTACGGGTGCTGGGTGCCAACCACTGACCTGAGCAGGGTCTGAGCTCTTGGGAGGAGCTGTGCTGTGAAGAACGTAGGAAAAAGTATCTGAGTGCTGAAGCTCAGTGATTTGGGGGATTATTTGAATGAGGGATTAATTCCTTGTCTGCTTTGGGGCTGCTGTGGAGCAGCTCAGTGTCCTTTAACCCCTTGAGCAGGTTCGTGTGCGTGTGAACACCCTCAAGCTGCAGATTTCCCAAAACAACTTTTTGAGAGCTGGCACTGAAATTGCCACAGGGATTCCCCCCCCCCAGCTCAGGGCTCATGATGCCAGCGTGGGATCCAGGACCCCAGAGTGGCCCTGGGTGTGTCTGTGCCACCCTCATCCGAGCAGGAGCTGGGGGAGGTGCCCGGGAGCAGGTTGGGATGGTGTGGGAGCTGCTGCTGCTGCTCTGAGTCAGGAGAAGCTCCAGCCCTGGGTCCCGGGGCAGAGCTTAGGGGGGAGGATGAGCTTGGGGTGGGGGGGGTGGGGAGGATGAGCTGGTTGTTTTGTTGGAGCTCTTGGTTCCTGGGGTTGGCAGACAGCTCCAGCTCAGCGTGGGGAGCAGCCCCGGCGAGCAGGAAGCTGCTTTTGTTTCCCTCCAGTGACTATCAAAATAAAGGCAGGATAAATCCCTCCAGAAGGGTCCGGGCCAGTCGCCGTTGGCAGGCTGGGGAGGGAGTGGAAAAAAGCAGAGGTTGAGTTCCTTACGTCTGAGCTGTCAGCTGACTTTCACTGACACAAACAAGATTTTACTGGGGTCAGCCCCGCTGAGCCGATAACATCTGCAGCCCGCTGGGCTCTGTGCCTCAGCAGGAGGCTCAGGGGCTTTGTTTGCTTTTCAGGAGCTGGATTGTTGGTGACAATGCGTTCAAGGCACCCGAGCTGTTGGGCTTCCAGGTGGAGAGGGTGCTTTTGTCATCTTGGCAAACCACAGGGGTTTGGTTTTTTTTTGGCTCCTGATAAAGTCGGGGCGTTCAGGGAGATGATAAAAATCTGGCTTCCCCACACTGCTCTTCATCCAGATGAGGGTGTGGGAGATCTGGCTCCTCAGGGCTGGGCTCCAGACTGTTGCCACCGGCTCCCTGCAGCCTGATCCATGTGTTCACAGAATCACAGGACTTTTAGGGGTTGGAAGGGACCTCAAAAGATCATCTAATCCAAGCCCCCTGCTACAGGAGGACTCCCTACACCAGGTCACCCCTCAGCAGAGCCAGGACAGAACAAGTCAGAAACCTTAGACAGCTGAAGAAACTGGGTTAAACTTGTTGCTTTTTGCCACTTGAGGTGGGTTTGGAGGCTCAGGGTCAGTTTTTCCTCTCCTCTGTGGGTCTGTGTAAAGAGGGAGCTGCCACCTGAACCCCACAGACACGGAGAACGGTTATTTGGGTGCCTTCAGGATTGGTCTGACCTGAAAGACTTGAGCTGCACCTCAAACCTGCTTTGCCCCCAGCACCTCTGTGGAGTTTGTGCCTGTTTTGGTGACACCACCTCCACCAGCTCTTGGAGCAGGGAGGAGAAACTTCCCAACAGGGGGTGGAAGGTTGTTTCTGTAGCCACAGCAGTGGGTCCGTCTGGAGCTCCACAGGGATCTGGGCAGCGGGTGGGACTCAGGCTGGAGCTGCTCTCTGCTGGCAGATTGCTCCACGAGCTCGAGCAGAGTTTCTGGTTGTGATTAAAGGCAGGAAATCCCATTTACACCTCTGGCAGGAACAGGTTTTCCACTGGGAAGGCAAACGCGCCGGGAAGATAGAAACGCCGGAACTAAATCCTGGCTGTGGGAGAAGCTTTTTGTGTGGGGGTGGGTGTGGGGGTGTGTGTGCTGGTGGCCACGCCACGGGTTGGACACTCAGGCTTCTGCAGATGCCTTTTAAATGGAGGTCTGCAAATCAAATCAATCCCCTGCGTGTGGAATCCAGATCTGAGGCTCCACGAGGGCTTTCCCAGGATCCCAGCCCCCCGCCGTGGGAGGCTGTGGCTGGTGCCCCCATTTTCCCTGACCCACATATCTGGGTGAGTCTGGAGTCTGGACTCTTGACCTTGGAGAATTAAACGGGGAGGGGGGGGTGGTGCAGGGTGAACCCCGTTGGGTGGAGGATGGCTGGGGGCGTGGGGAGCGTTTCTCGCCTCTGGATGCCTCTTGTAGCTCTTGTGCAGGTTTCCCTTGACCCCATCTTCCCAGACATCTGCCAGGACACTAATCAGACCCTGTTCAAACTGTGCCAAGGCTCTGAGGAGGTGCCCTGCAACAAGCCAGTTCCTGTGAGCCTCTCAGAGGAGCCCTGCTGCCCGCTCCACCTCCGCCTGCCCCCCCAGATGTACGTGCCCGAGCAGGGGCTGGCGGGGCCCGAGGAGGCGGAAGAGGCGCCCGCCCGAC
>NW_008597600.1:0-1765 GCF_000691845.1 Merops nubicus | reverse complement strand
CGGCCCCTAGCAGGGGCTGGCGGGCCCAGAGGAGCTGGAAGCTGCTCCCACCGACCTCTACCTGAGTGCTGCTGAGCTCCAGCCCACTGAGAGCTTGCCCCTGGAGTTCAGTGATGTAAGTTTTCTGCAGGGGGTTTTTAGGCCGTGGTGTCCAAGAAAAGCTCCCCCTGAGTGCTGCTGTGCCGTGAGGTCCCCATGAAATGGAATCGTGGTTGGAAGAAGAGACCTTGAAGGGCATGGAGTCCACCTGTGCCCCCAGCACGGGCAGGTCCCCACTGCCCCGTGTCCCTCACACCACATCCCCACAGCTTGGGAACCCCTCCAGGGGTGGGGACTCCACCACTGCCCTGGGCAGCCTGGCACAGCCCTGGGCAACCCTCTAGGGCAAGAAATTGTTCCTCAGGGGCAACTGAAACCTCCCCTGGGGCAACTTGAGGCCATTGCCTCTTGTCCTTGGGAGAAGAGCCTGACCCCCACCTGGCTCCAGGCTCCTGTCAGGAGGTGTCAGAGCCAGAAGGTCTCCCCTGAGCCTCCTTTGCTCCAGGCTCAGCACCCCCAGCTCCCTCAGCTGCTCCCCCCCACACTTGGGCTCTAGACCCTTCCACACACCCTCGGGGAGCTGGCTGGGAGCACACGTGGGCATCGTGTAAACTACACGGAGAACACAGAACTACTTTTACTCTTGCTGGCCTGGGGAAGGAGTCTCTTGAACAACGTGCAGGAATGTGAGAGCTTTGGGAGATGTTTGTTGCTGTAGTTTTGGTGACTGCTCCTTTAGAAGCACTGTGCTCTCATTTAAATCCGTATTTAGGGGCTTTTTAAAAAGAGGATTGTTTTCCCCCCTCTTTTCTCCCACGAGAAATCCATGAGGATTTTAATCCCCAGATTATTCTGATGTCCTGGATGTATGTTAAGCCTACATGCTTAAAATCCCTTGAAATTTGTTTAAACAAAGAAACACCGTGGGGTCAATTTGGAGCCTCTCCTCTGAACGAGGTGTCACTTCCCTCAGTTATTTGGATGCCCCTGAGATTCTTGAGCACTCTTGGGAGGCAAATCTCAAGAAAATCTCCAATCTCCTGCACCCTAGGTGGGTGAAGTTGCCCCTTGTGGGGTGCAGACATCACACCTTGGTGTCAGCCAGCCTCCAAAGATAAACCAGACCCCGGCCTCTGGCGCCAGCAGCGAGCTCGGGGACCATCCCTTGTGTTGGGGCGAGCAGAGTGGGTTGTGTGGAATCCCAGGAAAGGGGTGACTGCTCCATGTGTCCCAAGGAGAGCAGGATTGGACCCGTTCCCAACCCTCCTGGCTGCTGCACAGCACGCTGGGCTCTCACCGTGCACCCCACACCTCGTGTTGGGTGGGAGCGTGGTGCTGCTGGGTGGGATCCTGGCGTTCTGGAGGAGGAGGAGGAGGCTCCTGGAGCTGCATTCCCGAGGCTGGGAATCCCAGTGGCACGGTCCCTGCTGCTCTGCTTCCCTCCTTCCATGCCCACAAAGCACTGGAGCCATCTGCTCCTCTGGGATCCCTCCTGCTGCTGAGCCGCCCCCGGTGTTTTCTCTCCTAGGACCTGGACGTGGTGGGTGACGGGATGCAGTGTCCCCCCTCCCCTCTGCTCTTCGACCCTTCCATGGCCCTCGAGCAGTCCCTCAGAGACGTCTCCGAGGCCCCTATAGACATTCTGGCTCTGGAGGAGCCTTCCCACCCCGGCCTCCCACCGCAGACAGACAGAGGGACCTCCTCTGGCCACATCTTCTCGCCGGGC
>NW_008597599.1:0-2145 GCF_000691845.1 Merops nubicus | reverse complement strand
TAGTTTTATTTGTTTGTATATATGTGTATTAAAGCAGGAGAAAAAGAGTATTCTGTAAATTTTTGCTATATGCATTCAGTCCATGACTGATTTTGAACTCCAGATAAAAAGACCTTATCTCCCCAAAACACAGATAGACAGTCCTGTCAATAAGAGATGATTCATGAAAGCTGTTTATCTTATACTGTTCTTCTGAGAAACTTGGAAGGGCAAGAAGGTGGATGTTAAAGAGATTTATCAAGGTGATAGTGAGAGAGGAGAGAAATCTTTCTTTTCCAAAGTTCTAATGGAAAGGTAACATTTCTTCCACCAGCAGATTTGAATTTTAAGAGAATACTCAAGAGATAATAGTGAGTTTGTCCATCTATTGCAGTACATAGGCAGCCCAGGGGACTCCTTAGCAGTATTTCAGTGACACTAGGATATCACCAAAGTTTCTAAAATAAACCTAAACCCAGTAGGCAGAAAGATCACTGAGTTTACAGGGCTTCCCTTGAGGCTTATTATCCAACAGCACCTCAAGAGAATGTGAAAGATGCTCCTCCTGAAGTTTTCCTCTCCATCTTTTCCTCATAAATAAAGATGCTGAGTTGATAAATGGAGACAGATTTATGTATTTGGATTCACATTTCTGAGGGCAAGTTTTCTTTTCTTTTTTAATTTGTGTTTCCATGCTTATTTTGGAACAGGCTAACTCTGGCCAGAGTCTAATGCTTTATCTGCTACCAGGCTTCCATGGAAAGCTTTAGCATGCAGCACTCAGGGTCCTGCTCGGGCTCACGTGGAGGAAATGTCACCTTTCCAAAAGAGGTTTCTTTCAGGAAGAGGGAGTGGTTTTAGCTAAACCAAGCACGAGTAACTTGTACAGATAGAGATCACTGTGAGCACTTCCTTCTTTCACATTTCTTTCAGTGTTCAGAAAGTGAGCATATCTGCTCTCTCCAGTCTGCTGCTTTCACTACAAGAAGGGTGAGAATCTTCTGTCCCTACCGACTTTGAATCCTGAATAAACAAGCAAGATTTCACTGTTTTGTTCAAAGTAAGTCTTTCAAGTCATTCTGTTTTGTCTGCAGAAAGAAATAACAAAAGACTATCTTTTTCATATAAATATGCAGAGATTATGAGATTGTTTCAGTATGTCAAACCCAAATATAAACAGGATTCAAAGGCAAATATTTTTGCAGCACTGGCAAAATCGTTTCTGTATCCAATTTGAGTTTGTTAGTTAGCTGCAAAGCCCATCCCTGTCTTTAAGCAGAAATTCTAAGAATGCAACTTTCCTAGCAGCTTGTCTGCATACTTCATCTTGTTATGCAGCAGGGGGAATCCAGAACATCATCCCTACAACTTCCTTACTTCCCGAGGCCAAATTCCATGTATTTCAGTACCTGTTGTGCTTGGTTTGGAACCAACTCTTCAGCAACACTAAGGAGAGCCTGTGACAGTAGACAAACCACACCTGCACAAGTAGATAAAGAGAGATGCAGCTCCAAGATATGGCAACTTGGTGATTTATTGCTTTAAATTGGTTTACTAAAATGTCCAGAAAGCAAATCCAACGTTGGAGTATTTTGGGGAGATTGAAGAGAAAGATACAGCTGCAGCCCCTTGTAAGCCTAAAGGGAAAATGAATTTCATCTGAAATGAAGAGTGGATAATTATGTGTTGCCTCAGAAAAATAAAACTGTTCCCTCCTAGAGCTAAGTTTTGTTTTAAACTTAAATGCTGCTGGTGAATTTCTGTCTACGTAAAATGGTTGGAACAGAGAAAACTGGTCAGGTAAAACTACAAAAGTCTGTGTACAGGAGCAAGCAAATGCTCCAAATTAATTTGGCTTTTTCATACTGAAACAGGTATTTGGAGAAGGTGAAGTAGTTATCTAATAAAAGAGGAAACAGCATGTCCATTTAAAAAAGGGATTTAGAGTGTTACATGTGAATTAAAGGATTTCTTAAGAGAAAAAATTAAGTGTTTTAAAGGAAAAAAACACAGCCTGTAGTTTCCTAATCATGTTTCAAAAGATAAATACATCAATCATAGAAGGACACAATGGTTCCTGTGAAACAACAGCACTCTCTACACAGGGAGATAAAGCAAAACTGCAGGAGGCTTCTTAATGGTGCTTGAAACTAAAAGGAAAAAAAA
>NW_008597598.1:0-3340 GCF_000691845.1 Merops nubicus | reverse complement strand
CAAGAGGAAGCCTGCAGAGCATGGGAGAGCTTACAGCTTGCCCTGTTGGATTCCAGGTGGCTGGATTCAGAGCTTCCCCCTCAGTTACTGACAGTGATCCAAGGAGTGCTGAAGGAGCTGTCAGCCTGTGGAAGGTAGGTGCACTGCCCTCCTGAAGGGTCCTTTGTTAAACCCAAGAAATCACATTAACTCTCTCCTTGCTGCTTCTTGGAATAGGATCAAGCATTGTTCTACGTGCAATAAAACTCGGTGTCAAGCAGCACCAAAGTAATTTATTTTATACACCAGGCTTGCAAATATGCCCATACACACCCTCATACTCAGAATGGAATAATGCATACCAGCTGTATTTTAAAATCTAGCTGCTTTTAGACATTACTAAGATATAAGCCAAATTCAGGAAATTACCTTGCTAACAGCTCATTGAAGATTTCCATGTATGGTGCTTATTACTGTTATTACAAATGAATTCATGGGAAATTTAATTAAGTTCTCAAAAAGAAACAAATGGTTTTCTATCTTTTAAGTACACTAGCCAAATCTACTTTTGGCATTTTTCCTCATCCCATAAACGTTTTGAGTACATTATTTTTCTGTGAGTAATCTTGTTACTAAATTAAGCCTTAGGGTCAACATCAGCTTGTTGTGTACTATAGAGAATGTTGATAATTTCAGTGTGCTGTACCTTCAGCCAGGGATGCTTTGAATATTGAAGACAACATTCCTAAATAACACTTGCATAGAGATCTCATTTATTTTCCCCTGTGTAGCTCCTCTATATTTCAGAATGGATATGACCAAACATATCCAGCCAGCATCTCTGCTGGGGAGTCAAAGACCTTCCTACGCTGGCAGAGCTGATGCACCCATCACTGGAGCTGGTTTTGTCTCCTCAGATCCCAAATCCAGCAACCTGGTTAAAGACTGGAGCTCAGTCCCTGCAGCTGTAGAACCTGGTCTCTGCCATCCCTTACCTGCTTCCCCAGTAAGGACTGTGCTGATATGGGATGAGCAGTGACACACATCAGTGGAAGATGGGGCTAATTATTTACCCTTACCCTGCTGAGCTATGAGGAATTATGTGGGAGAGCATGGGCACACTCTGATCGAGCAGCAAATCCTCTCTGTTGCTTGTTTAGGGAAGTTGAGGGCGTGGCTGTAAATCTAGAGGAGACACTTAGCAGCAGAAGGGATGTTAGAAGCATGAGCACAAGTGCTGTGTCTCCTGCTCTGTGCTCCCTGGCGTTGTGCTGGCGTCTGAGCTGACCAGCGAGGCTGAGGGGTGAATTTGGTTGGGTAACACAGATCAAAATACTGTATGTGGAAAATATTCTTCCTAAATCCTGTTAGAGGCCAGCCACTACCTGTTCACCAGTCAATGCTGACTGAATCTCCTGTGCTGAAAGGTGCTTTGCACGGGCAGCAAGGCTTGCTGCACTTGGGTGAGGCTCTGCTCCAGTGCACGCATCAGAGTGCAGATGGGTTTGATGGGCTGGAAGGGTATTCAGCAAATCTTCACCCCAAATGAGAGTTTTCATGCTCTGCGGAGTTCTGCCATTGTTCTGCAAATGTAGATGGGTCTATTTTAGAGCTCATGCTAAGGAAAGAGGCTTATAAGACTAAATACCATTGATACTTCACCTGGCAGCTTTAAAGCCATCCACAGAGCGATGCAGAAATCTTCTGCTTGGTGTGGTGAAGAGGAACCTGCAACAGGCACATTCCATCACTGCTCTGTAGTGTGCATTTGCTCCCTGGGAGCTTTAAACTTTTTGTTAAGTGCTGTGTCTGTTCCTCAGATATCTGGATGACTTGGGAACTTTATTCCTAAAATCCTGGCTCTCTGCTGGGCCCTACTGCCCCAAGCAAAGAGGATAGGATGGGCAGGGGATAGCAGGAATCCTGTGCCTTATCCAGCTGAGACAGGCTTGTCCACATCTTCCCAAGCAGCCTGCTAGAAAATGTTGAGAGCAAACTAATTTAGTGGCCTCAAACTGTTACCCTGTCACTGGGGGACTTTGCCTTTGCCTAAAACCATCCATAATCCAGTCCTTTGCTCCTGGGACTAGAAGGTGCAGTGGTGGCAATACCTCTGCTGCACTCTGTTACATCACCAGCTCATGTCATATGTGCTGGTGAATATATCAATCTCTCTTCATATATATATTTCTCACTGTGGTCAGAGACTTGGCCAAAAGAACTTTGAGTCAGTTTGGGAGAGGGGACCAGCCTAGGGTGAGATTTGGTTGCTGGAGTGCTGAAGCTGGCTAATTTAAAGGTGCATATATCAAATGGTTACTGCAGGTCCCCCTGAGGAGATGAGACAGCTGTCCTGGGTTTGGAGTTATGCTACAGAAAAATGAGCTCTGCTGATGGATTGTAAGGTAAGGCTTTTTATATGTTCAGTGACAGCCAGTAATTTGAAGTAGATGTTGTAATGCTTTGTCTCTTTGGTCTTTCTAAACCAGCCATATATTTCTACCTCATGTAGTATTTAGAACTGATACGTTGCTTTGTGATGAGGAATTTATGCTCTCAGATATTGACTTAGTGAAAAACCAGAGGCTCATTTTAACTATTTCCACTCAAGCTTGGAGAAAACAAGCCCATGTCAGCTGCCTGGAGGCTGCAGCTGCCCCAGGACGTGGTCTGACCCAAGGGGATGGAGCAATCCAAGGTGCTGCCATACAGGCAATGAGCTTCTCTTCTAGCATTTTTGGAAGACCTGAATCCTGCTTTCACTGAGGGGGGGAAGGCAGTGCCCTGGTTAAACTGGAGATGAGCACACGGCAGCATCTCTGATGGGAAACTGGAAAATGTCAGGCTGAAAGGAATGAATTTTTTTTTAGGATGGGATCCTGAGTGTTTTTCCATCTATACAAGGAAACCTTTCACTTCCACAGCCAAACCTGATTCTACTCATTAATGAATAAACGGCCTGCACGTTTTCTTGGACATCCTAAACCTTCCCGTGCCCAGCACACTTCCAGCCGGAGGCTCTCAGGGATGTAGTTAGTGCCGGAGGGCACTTTGAGTGACAAATAGAAAGTTGGGTGGGAGGCACCGTGCCCGGGGCGCTTTCCTCCTGACTCCCTTTGAGCAGTGAGGGAGCTGCGGGCAGGGTGGAAGCTGGAGGGTTCCCGGCGAGCCGGCAGCACCATCTGCAGCCGGCAGCACCATCTGCTGCAGAAGGAGCCGAACGGCAGCAGCCGCCTTCGCCTGCTCTACTGGCTCACCATCCCGCCTGGGTGGTGAGGAGTGCTGGGCTCCTCGGGGCTCCCCAGGTCCTTACGGCTGGCTGCTGGGGACCATCGGGCTCCCCAGGTTGTTAGGGATGGGT
>NW_008597597.1:0-911 GCF_000691845.1 Merops nubicus | reverse complement strand
TCTCCCCACCTCCAGCCACCTCTCCCCTGCCTTCTCCTCCCCAGGAGGGACCCAGCTCAGGCTTAGGCTGAGCTCATCCTTTAATTGCAGGCGTCTGCCTGAAGGTGGCAATTTGGAGCCCTGGCTGGTGGGCCCCGGGGAGGCTCTTCCCTCTCATTACCTCGCTATATAAAGCAAGGGTTGGGTTTCCTGACCGTGCTCTTCCTCACCACTGCCCTGCCAAGAGACGTTTCCATCCCCTCCCTTTGCCCAGTGGACACGTCCCATCGGGAGAAGAATAAAACTACCCCAATATTACTAACAAGACCCCAAATTCTTCTCGATACCACCAGGATCACCCCCCCTGGGCAGTTTGGGGGGCCGGGGTCGAGCCTGTCAGCCCCGGAAAGGGCTTTGTGTGGCCAAGGGAGGCCGGGGACACCTCCGGGGGTATTGTCCTGCTGAGGAAATGGGTCATTTCCCGGAGAATTTCCGACGCTGGCGCCGTGATGGAAACCCTCAAATCTGAGCCCAAAGAGGGGAAAGGAAAGCTGAGCGTGGGGAGGAATAAGGGAGGGGGGAGGACTCGGGGCTGATCCAGCCAGAAGAGAGGTGAGGAGTAGTTTTTCTTGGTGGAAAAGCTCTGGAACACACTGGAGGCTTTCTCCAGCCTCCCCTGGCTGGATGATCGTGAGCCAAGTTTGAGGGGTCGGGTGGAATTTTAGCATCAATGAGACATGGGAGGTCTGCAGCCCTGCCCGTGCCTTGTTTTGGGACTGGATCTGAAGAAATGAGACCCTCTTGCTGTCTCTGGGCAGCCCCCGTGGCTCAGAGTAAATCTTTGGTACAAACAGGCAGGTGTTTGGGGGGAAAAAGGGGTTCAGGGGTTAAAAAGCAGCTGCTCCACTCCAAAGCTGCCTATCAACCAACAG
>NW_008597596.1:0-1538 GCF_000691845.1 Merops nubicus | reverse complement strand
CTGGGAGCGCCGTGGGTGACCCGGGGCGTGCTGCTGCTGGAGAGCTTCGAGGCTGCCTAATTATTAGCGAGCGAGTTGGAGTGGATCCAGAGGAGGCCACGAGGACGGTCGGGGGCTGGAGCACCTCCCCTGCGAGGCCGGGCTGAGAGAGGTGGGGTGGTTCAGCCTGGAGAGAAGGCTCCGAGGAGATCTTACTGTGGCTTTTCAGTACTGGAAAGGATGCTACAGGAAAAACAGGGAGGGCTCTTTATCAAGGAGTATAGTGACAGGATGAGGCGTAACGGTTTCAAACCGAAAGAGGGGAGATTTAGATTAGATACTAGGAAGACATTCTTCACTGTGAGGGTAGTGAGACACTGGCACAGGTTGCCCAGAGAAGCTGTGGATGCCCCATCCCTGGAAGTGTCCACGACCAGGCTTGATGGGGCTTTGAGCAACCTGGTCTAGTAGGAGGTGTCCCTGCCCATGGCAGGGGGGGTGGAACTAGATGATCCTTATTTAAGGTCCTTTCCAACCCAAACGATTCTATGCTTCTATGCTTGGAGCTCGGACAAAATAGCTTATGCAAGAAATCCAAGGGCTGAGCCCTCTGCTCAAAGATGTGTCAGCCACAGGCTCACTGCCTGGTGACTTGGGCTGTGCCTTCCTCTTACCAGCATGCTGCTGTCTGTGTGAAATCCAGCCTGTGTTCTTGCTGCCTCCCAAATACAAAGGAAAGAGCCTGGTGCTTGAAAAGTGCCCTTCCTCACAGTGCCCAATTTCAAATTCAAATGCATGCTCCCATGCCAGAAGGGATGAATTAACCTAATTTTGTTTGAAAGGCGCAGCTGGAAGAAAGCAGTCATGTAGAAAACAGCTGAGCAGTGCTGATGCCTGTACTGCTGGGAGCAGGTCCTGTGCAGGTGAGGTTGCTGAGCCCCAGCTGGGCTCAGTGCCCCTCTGGGAGGGAACTGTGAGAGACTTTAGAAAAGTCTCCTCGTCACTCTGAGAACAGTGCAAACTGAGATCCCTTTACAGGCTCCCTGCATCACAGAAACAAGGTCTTTCATGAAAGGAAATGCTTGGGAAAGTGCACGTCCACCAAAATAAAGCCAGGAAGGAGCTGGTTCTAGTCATTTGAGCTTTGCAGCTTAATGATTCTGCTGCAGGATCTTTGTGGCAAAGCCCACGGGCATCTGAGGCCCGCCTAGCCTGGCAGAGCTGGGGGGATCCTGCTGCCACACGAGCAAGGCTGAGCAGGAGCAGTCACAGCACTGTGCTAACAAAACCACCGCCCAGCAGGCCCTGGGCAGGCTCTGGAGCAGGGCTGCTGTTGAAGGGCACCTGATGGAGACACGCAAGAAAGCACTGGGAGCAAAGGTGGTGGGGCACAGGAGCTGCAGCAGCAGCTGTCGTGGTCAGGCACATACAGGCAAAATGAACTGGAGTAATTAAAGCAACTGCTAATTAGTTGAAGAGGGCCTGTTCCTTGAGCAGAAAGGCCTGGAGAGGACTGACTGTGAGCAGGCTGGGTTCTGGCTTGTTCCCAGTATGTCTAT
>NW_008597595.1:61694-63249 GCF_000691845.1 Merops nubicus | reverse complement strand
TTACTGTGGCCTTTCAGTACTTAAATGTGGCTTATAAGAAAGATGGGGACAAACCTTTTAGGAGGGCCTGTTGATGCACAACAACAGGTAATGTTTTTAAAGTAAAAGGGGGCAGATTTAGACCAGGCATAAGGAAGGCATTTTTTACAATGAGGTTGGTAAAACACTGGAACAGGTTGCCCAGAGAGGTGGTAGATGCCCCATCCCTGGAAACATTCCAAGTCAGGTTGGATGTGGCTCTGAGCAACCTGATCGAGTTAAAGATGTCCCTGCTCACTACAGCAAGGTTGGACTGGATGACTGTTAAATGCCCTTCCAATCAAAATTCTTTGGTCCTGTTGATTCTACTGGACTTGAAGGAAATGCAAAGTCAATGTATTTTTCACTGATACTAATGCAGCAGCTGAGAATGCTTAGGGACCAAGGCTTCAGAATTTCTTCCATTATTTGCTTTTAAGCAAATTTTACAACTGAGTCTCTGAACTGTTGAAACATCTTCCCACAGATGTGGAGAATTAGAACATATGGGGGGAAAAAAACAAAACCTGTTAAATCCTCTCTTCTCCTGCCAGGCGTACAGAGCAGGTCCAGGTGGAGGGAGATATTATTGGCTCTTTGGTGAGTTATCCAGCATCAGAGCCCCTCTAAGAAGGGAACAATTAACAGTTATGCCTAAATAGTCTCCTTGTGAAAAAATAGTAGGAGAATGGAAGTATGCACAACAAAGCACTGAACTGCTCAGACATGTGACACAGAAGGACACATGGGGAAGGACAGAGAACAGGAATTCTTCACCCCTTAGTAACTGACCAAGTAGTTGCCACGCAACTGTACATTTGGTGTGGCATTTGACTTGCTATATGTATTGTAAAAAGCTTGACTGTGAGCCAGCTACCTAAATATCTGTTGACATCTGATGCTGAACAGAAAATTACATTTTCAGTGCAATTAAGTTCTTAAGTCTGAAGCAGTATCTATGGGAAAAATGCTGCATTTCTTCAGTCCATCTCTCAGCAGTCTCCCATACAGCCTGCCTCACATGTACACGTGTAAACAGCGTAGGTTCTGATAGATCCTCTTTAGGAATATTTGAAAAGAACAAAGAGCTGGCAACTCAGTGGGAACATCTGATTTCTGTCAACATTTGAGTACCTGATAGAGCATAGAGTTGATTTTCTAATTGAAGATCACCTAAATTTGGATATATTTGTAGCCTGCAATATGTTTCTTGAGACAATTGACTAGAACACAAAAAATATCAGTCTCCTTTTCAAAATCTGGTGTCCATTAACCTTCAAGGTACTTTTTAAAAGTCTAAGTTTGGGTAGGGAAGCTTCTGTGGATCTCAAAATTGAAGATTTCTTTCCAAGTTTGGGGCTTTTTTTTTTTTTTTTTGTCAGATTTGTCTTCTTTACTGTGAAACCTGCCCTTGGTAGTATTGAAAGGTTTTTCCCAAGATTACTTATGCTCAGCAAGGCTTTGATTGTAACATGATGTCCTGTAAAGAAAATGTAAAACAGAACACTCAGTTTAGTAGCGCTTTCAACATAGTGTA
>NW_008597595.1:32450-61663 GCF_000691845.1 Merops nubicus | reverse complement strand
GTAGGGAAAAAACACGTTTACGCAGCACAAGAATTGTAGGCTTGGGCCTAATCTTCAAGCATTTAAAAGCAATAAAGGAGATTTTTCTTCCTTTCCCATGTTGTCCCTGGCAAATAATTTATTATCAGTTGTATTGAATAACATAATATGGGATTTACTGGACAGACAATGATCTATCTAGCATCTTCTTTCCAGCATTCAGTAGCAGATGCTTTGGATGAAATTAAAAACTGCTACAGAGTATCCACTCTCGAATTCCAGCTATCAGTGGATTGTGAGCTAAGGTTAAACCTAACCCCAAAACCTATTCTTCTTTGCTTAGTAGGTCTAACAGCTCCACTAATTTAGTCTATTTGTTTTTTGAACTCTCTTACACATTTGGCCTACATGATGACCAACAACAAGAAGATCTATAGTTGGTCTCTACATATTTATCTTTCAGAAAAGTAAGAGAGAATCCAGGAGAGATGCTATATGTTTTCATAGCTGTAACACACTCATCTCCAATAGCTAGGGCTGAGTAACGTTTCTAGGTAATACTTCTGCACAGAAATCATCAACTATTTTAACTTTGCTAATGAGTTGGCCAGAACCTACACTTTTTCAACTTTGGTTCTCCATCCATTTCTGTAAGTGTAAATACAGCAGTTACCAGGACCAGAACTCAACATTATTTATAAATCATGTTAATTTTTTAACACTCTATTTTTGTAAGACAATCCTCAGAACAAAATTATTTCAAGAAAGCTCTTAATTTATACTACTCCTGTAAACTTCCAGAAGGCATGAAATTGATTAAATATAGCAATTAACTTCAAAAACATTACTGGAGATGTTTCCATGTTCCCAGAAAACTGTCTGGTTTTCCTTTCTAAAGAAAAAGGGTGAGCTATCTGCCTTCAAGTTGTTGAAGCTCGTGTGTTACACATCCACTCAGGATGAAATCATAAGATTTACTGCAAAGCTGCCTGAAAAAAAAAAAAAAAAAAAAAAATGCCAGCACTGTTTCCGTGTAAGAAATTTGTGACAAATAATTGAAACATGTTAAGTAGACTGGATGGATATAATCAATCTGCCTTTTAGAGTGCTTTGAGGGGCGTTCTGTTGGAAAAGGGTTGTCAGGTACTGGAACTTGCTGCCCAGGGAGGTGGTGGAGTCACCATCCCTGGATGTGTTTAAAAGCTGTGTAGATGTGGTGCTTGTGGATACGGCTTAGAGGAGGACTTGATAGTGTATGGTAGAGTAGACTTAATGGTTGGCCCCAGTGATCTTAAAAGTCTTCTCCAACCAAAGTGATCCTAGGATTCTGTGATAGGCATGGAATGGAAAGGGGAAGTGCTATGTCAGATAAAACTGGTCAGAAGCCAAGAGAATGAACAGCCAGCCCTCAGCATGGACAAGCATATGGTATATTCCAGAATGGTTTGCATTATGAAGAAATTAGTTAGGACATGACAGATAAGGCTGAACTAAGACTGAGTTGCTGTATTGAAGCACAAAGAACCATTGTGTGAGTGGGGAAAAAAATATTGTCCCATAAATTATATTGTTATTGCATAAGCTAGAAAGTGAGCTTTCAAGCCAGTTTACAAATAAACCCAGTATCTGATTTATGAAACCTAATATTAAAAATGGGTCTTTTCACCTTGTGCCAAGTTTTTGTCCCCACTTAGCTCAGTAATAAGTAACTCAGATTCTTCCCATATACTTAAACCCACTGAAGTCTTGTTCATAGGCTACTGCTGAAGAGTTCCCCCCATTTCTGCAAGTTCTTAACTGAAAGATTCCTTTACTGCACCAACAGATGCAAAATGTCCTGGTAATTTCCTAAATAACCATGCTCCCCAAATGCTTGGCACGTCTCATTCATAAGGCATAGAAAAGGCCATGGGCAAGGAGTTTCTGCACTGCCCTTCTTCCTGTCTGCACTGGGGATTCTTGTATTTCCTGGGCAGAGCCAAGCATCTCTAAGAGAAAAGAAATACAGAGCAGCTCAGAGAGCGGGATCTGCAGGATTGCCTGTGCTGCAGCTGTACCCATAGGGCCAGAGAGCCATCACTGAACACATGCAGTTCTTTGAACACTTGCCTAAAAGGGAAAAATTTATGGACAACCTTGTCCATGAAAAAGTATTGCCACCAAAGTGGTTATTTCTCCCAAACATTTCAAGATATACATCAGGGGCTGTATCTGTCATGAGGGAGGTCAAGAGTGAGTTACACACATGAAGGGTAGGGTTAAGAAAAATAGATGAACAGGGACTAAGGTTCAGAGAGCAGCTCTAAAGCCTGACTGCTGGCTTGACAGCAGAAAATTGCCATTCCCTGGAAGTGTTAAGATTATGTAAATCTGGTGTAAGATACCACAGGAGGAATGATCCAACATTTTACTCACACCAAATGGAAAAGTTTCACTGAATGTAAAAACAAAAGATATGAAGGCAGCAGAACAGGTCCTTAATTACAGCTGTTGTGGTACAAATACAGGATATCTTTGAAAATCATGTGTAACAAAAAGCTACTACAATGGTAGCTCCTTTAAAATGAGATAAAGAGGTAGAAATATTTGTTCATATGCATTTTGTTAAAATGAAATGTACAGTAAAGAAAGAAGGCAAGTTTTTATTAATAGATGTGCCTATTTCTGCAAAGACACTAATTTTCATGCAGCAAATGAGTTGTTTGTGCGGAAATAGTAGTTTGGAAGAGCAATTTAGTTTTCTAATAACCCCTCTGATTGTGATGATTCAGTGAAAGCTCCCATTTTCACATCTTCCTTCTGTCACTGGAAAAACAACTGTTTTCATATTGCTAGAATGCTCCAGCAAACTCTGGAATTTGCTAGCGTTGTTGGTGGGTATAAATAGAGCAGTTTTTGGGCCACAAGGAATCTGCAGCTGCTTGCTGAATACAGACAGAAAGCAAATGTTTTGCACTTGTTACAGATCCGCATGCTTATATTTTCTCCACGCTCCTCTGCTCTGAATGAATTTCCCTAGAGACAAGCCTTCACCACATGCAATACGTTTACATAATAAGGAGGATTCCTGCTTGGGGTCTCTTCTGAAGTTGCTTCAGGTTAGTGATTGCTGTGGACCGAGGCTGGTGAGAACCACAGGCGCTTTATGTCTTGTGCACAGCAGCTCACTTTGCAAAGAGTCCTTCAAAAACATGGCTTTGGCTTACCTGTGGCATGGTGGCAGACTGTGTCCTGTCCCCTTGGAATCATACTCAAACCAGTGCAAATGATCTCTTCATTCACATATTCTATGAACTGCTGAAAAATATGACTTCATTTTACTCCCCCAGATTTGGCCGATTCTGTTTCTCCACACTACCCTCTCCCTGAGTGATAAAAGAGTATTTAAGAATTCAGCCTAAATGTCTTGCTTCAGGCATAAGTAATTGTTTCTTTGTTGCATGAACACACCTATTCTTGGACTTAAAACAGAAAAGAGGATGTGGCTTAAGTCACCATGCATTCAATTGTCTGAAACTGAAGATTAACAAGAATAAAACATCGTACTGCAATTTCACCAAGGCATAAAGGGTATGATGTTTAGATATCTGTAGCAGATGTTAAGAAGGATTTTTATCAGCAGTATGTTCACTAATCTACAGGTAATAGGAGACGTTCCTGGCTTACATTTTGTCTAGAGATTCTTTTGTAACACAAAAATACACGTATATATCCTTTACAGCATAAATTAACTCAGAGGATTCTGCACTGTAGATAAAATTCAAGCAAGTTACATTACCCAAAAGTCTATCAGATCGGCAATAAGCTGCTCCCATAAGCTTTTCAACAAGCTAGCATAAAATATAACTATATTCCTAGAATGACAGAATGGTTGAGGTTGAAAGGGACCTCTTGAGGTATCTGGTACAACCCTACTGCTCAAGCAGGACCACCAACAGCAGATGATCCAACACCATGTCAAGATAGCTTTTTAATATCTCCACAGAAGGAGACTCCACAACCTGTCCCTTATCCTTCTTTGCTGCAAAGGCACATTGCTAGCTCATGGTCAGCTTGGTGTCCACCAGAACCCACCAAGGTCCTTTTCCGTCAAGCTGCTTTCCAACTGTGTGGCCTTCAGCACGTGCTGGTGCATAGCATTGTTTCTTCCCAGGTGCAGGACTTTGTACTTCTCCTTGTTGAAATTCACGAGTTTCCTCGCTGCCCATTTATCCAGCCTGTCAGGGATACCCTGGATGACAGCATAACCCTCTGGTGTATCAGCCACTCCTCCCAGTTCAGTATCATCAGCAAACTTGTTGATGGCACATTCTGCATCGACATCCACCTCATATGAAAATGGGCAGGATTTGGCCCAGTGTTGACCCTTAGAGTGCATCATTAGTTGCTGGCTTCCACCTGGACTCGGCACCATTAATGACTACCCTCTAGACCTGGCCATTTAGCCAGTTTTCAACCCAACCCAAACTGGATGAAGTTTGCTGATCCAGCCCACAATTCATCAGCTGTTCCATGAAGACATTGTTGGAGACAGCGTCAAAAACGCTTCCAAAACCAAGGTAGAAAATATTGACTGTTTTCCCTTTGTCTGCCAAGTCAGTCTTCTCATTGTGGAAGCTTACCAAGTTGGTCAAGCATGATTTCCCTTTGGTGAATCCATGCTGGCCACTCCAAATCACCTTCATGTTAAAATTAGAAATTTGTCCTCTAGAACATTCTTAAAACTCCATTGTTCTTTTTTATTCATAAGTAATGGTACAGTAAGTATGAAAAAAAAAGTATCATGCTTTGCATTTTAGTATTGTAAATTTTGTGCTGGATTGGAATTGCTGTAATCTTTTGATTTTCTAACAGAAACCTGGTCTAGGAAGGGTTCAGATCAAAGTAGGAGCTAACACTAACACTGTCCATTTCATCTTATCCCATAAGACATGGTCTTCAGCAATTATTATCACATTATGTGAAAAGGATTTTTGCATGTGCTTTTGTATGTATAAAGATTCTCTTGGTCTGAAAGGACTTTTCACATGTTTATGCTGAACTTTTCCTGCAGAGTGGGATTTTTCAGTCTTGTTCCTCCTGTTTATTTCAAACAAGTCTGGAAAATGAGCAGCAGAACTGCAGCGGTTCCAGCGAGGCAGGAGATGTTATGAACTCTTTTCCCTGGAGGATAGTGAGGCAGAGTGGATCATGAACTTCATGAGCTCCCACAACGGGAACTCTTTTCCCAGCGGAGAGGGACTGTGGAGTTTAGAAGGGTACCAGCAACAGTGAGGCCTGATGCTCCTTTGCAGCATATTCGTTCCAAATCACCTTAAGAAAAAGCACAAAAAATGCTGTGGGGGGAGCAGGACTGATTTTAGAGGAGAGGAGCTCTGGCCAAGTGAGTTACAGGCAACCATTAACGTACGTGCATGCTTTACTGACAAGAAAGAACATGGATTGTAAACTGTCTTGGGTACAGAGCAATTCTTTGTGAGCTTTTAGCTGAATTTTTAAGGTATGTTCCCATTATTTTCTCTTTTTGGCAAAACTGACATATGAACTAACAAATGTTCAGCGTACAAGCAAAAAGCACCTTGCCTGCATCTCAGATGCTCCTGAGATGCTGAGATGAGTCCACATGCATCTGGACTACTAAAAAAAATTATCTTCTATGAGAGCAGAAATTCCAACATTTGGGTTTTTTTCTTCCTTGGACATCCATATGAGGCCTTCCACAACCATAAATCTGAGTGGTCTTTTTACTCAGTATGGGTTCAGCACTTTTCTGCTTGAGGTTATAAAACTGAGGAAGACTGGGCATGAGCCAGCATACTGGAGATCCAACATTTTGTTTCTGTCTCAAACATCATTAGAAGTTTGACCTTGAGATCACAGCTTCACTGTGCCTAAGCTTCTTGGCACCAGAATGGCTTAGCACAGTAGGGCTGGAGCTCAGAAGGGAACTGCATGCACCGTTATAAATTCCTACACATTATTTTGCTGAAGATTCCAGAGTCACCTTGTCTCATAGAAGTAATCACAGAAATATAAAACTAAAAGCCCTATTATTGTACAGCGATGAGGTGTAAGAGTAGGAGGCACATTGTTCTCAATATTTTTCCAAACAATAATAGACAAGGTTGTAGCCTCAAGCTGCTAGATAAAATTCTCCAAAAGCACACACACTTCCCTAGGACTTTGCTTTTTATTAGGAAGGCTGAAGTACGATAAAGACGCCTGAATGTTCCCATTTTGTCTGCTGCAATTGTTCTGGTTATTCTTTTTTTCTGATTTTCATTTTGGCTTAGACTAGCAAACTGTTGATGAGTGGCCCAGTTAGTCCTTTTCACTTCTCTCTCACATTCATGCACAATTATTAGTGCAAACACAGATGCATTTTAACAGCCATAAGATCAACACAAAGCAAGCCTACAGCAATGCAGATCTCCAAGCATTGATAGCTGAAGAAAGGGAATCATGTCTGACCACTGCACCAACCAGAGAACTTAAAGCTCAGCATTATCTGCAAGCCTTGTCTGTCTCACTACAGAGATCCCTTCCAGTACCTCCCTCTGGACTCTGTAAAAGCCAGTCCTGGTGATCTCAGCTGCATGAGGCAAAAGTGAGAGAAGCAGAGTATACTCTGAGTGAGAGAACTACAGTAAACACTTTAGACATCAAGATAGGACAGAACTCCTGCCTCAGCACACCCTGGTAGCATGGGAAGCTGTGATATTGTTAAGCCCTACAGCTTGATAGCAACTTCTCAGAGCAAAAATAGGTAAGATCAGGACACTATAATCAGGCAGTGGTAAGTAAGAGTGAGATATCAGGCTAATTTCACACACCTTGCCTTTTTAATGAGGTCTTGATATTAAGACTCAGGCATGATATTAAGTTCTAGCCAGTTCCTACAGAACAGGAAAGCTGGCAGCATTTCCTAACCAGGGGTTGATAACTGCTGCAAGGATCCCTGCTGAGAGTCCATGTGATTTCTGAGTTCTGCCTAACCCAAAAGCTCCCTATCCCAAATCCCAGACTCCAACTTCGTCACGCAGAATCCCAAACACTTGGTCGAGAGACCTCATTTGGTCCCATGACAAGCTTCCTCACTAGATGCTGTAACAGAATTAAATTTCCAGCCAACAATTACAAGTTCTGCTGCTGTTTTCCCTTTGTGTGGCCCTGAAAAGTTTCACCCAATCCCTGGACTCCCATGAAAATTCATCCACCTTGTATTTCTTTGATTCATGTTACCCACATGCCCATCTCAGTTGCTCTTACCTATTCATAACATGCCTTCACCTGTATAAAGTTCTTAGAAGCCTCTACCTGTGACACCCTGTCTGATACAGCAGCAATAAGAGGACCCATGCTGCCATATCAAAGCTTTCTGACACAGCAGAGGCCTCACACTGAGTTACGCATCACTGAGTCTTGACAAACAACCACCTTCCAAGATCTTTCCTAGCTCCTTATTACCACCTTCAGAGATGCTGTGCAGGCACCTTAGTCATTCCAAAGCACTTTTCACTCTTTGCATCTTAGAATAATATTGTCACAGTGAAATAATACTATTAATTACCATTGATTTTAATTAGGTCCCTAGTGGATGCCTTAGCAAAGCCAGTTAATCTCATTTGGAAGAGGCCACATACCTGCAACAAGTAATTAGATTCTCTGCTTGCCCCAGGAGCCAGAATTATCAGGTTAATTACAGAGAAGTCAGAGCCACCATGGTGTGTGAGTCAGTCTTGACTACAAGGATGCATTGCTCTGGATGAATTGAAATTTAAAATCCTAGTTACACCAAATGCATGTGGCTCTTAGACATGATTGATCGGTTCAATGGGTTTGATCCCAGTGCTGTAGCTTTGTTTTCACACTGGAAACAGACAGTGCCTTGGAAAGCGATACGTGAATTGTTGCGTTTCCCTGTTAAGAGGCAAAAGGGAAAAAAAAGGAGAGGCTGATTTGATTTGTATGCGTGTTTAGTCAGATCTTTAGCCATTTTAATGCAGGAAAACACTCACCTGGTGTAAGTGGTAGTCCACTAATATCCAGCAGACAATGTGATGCAGAGAAAAATTCAGACATTTGGAAGACCAATGATCGTTTCCAGTCCAACCTTCCTGAATTGTTCCAGTCAGCCAACAGTTCCAGCTTTAAAGGAATGATTCATTCCCTGAAATAAAATTTATGGAAAGAAGGGGTCCAGCTCAAGTCTGTGAGTCACTACAGTCTTTTCAATTACAGACAGGCCTTGCTCTCCATCAGCTTATTTCTGTCCCAGAAAGTAGGGACTGTGCAGAACCCCAGTCCAGACTTTTCACACAGCAATGAACAGTTTAACTCCAAGCAAAAGCTGAACTCCATAATGTCAGCAAATGAGCTTCATCCACTGAACTCAAAGGGCTCCATGGAAGGAAAAGTTGAAATCTGGTAACAGGTTTTTTCTTCTACAACTGACAGAGCTCACCAGATGAGACAAGTATTTCAGAAGCACACAACATGGGACATTTTTACAATAGTCTTTCTTTAAGGGACCTGAGTGTGAAGACAGCTAGGCTGAGCTTTATTGTGGAGTGCAGGTAACTCGTCCCTGAGATCACCTGAAATTTTGCACCTTTTCTGCCTCAGTGCAGTCTGCCCATTGGGATCTTCAACACTGTGGTCCTCAGGAACTTTCTGTGATTAATTTCTGAAGTCAGGAGTTAGTGGGGAAGGGCTTCTTGAAGACACAACAGTGGATCAAGTACTATTCACCTAAAGCATTTTGCTGCTTTTTTGTTTCTTTGCTGCCTCCCACACAGTCATCATTGTTTTGCTAAGCTTTCCTCATCTCTGAGTGAAATGACCTAGCTTGTATGCCAGCTGGCATTGCCTCATCACCAGAAATAGACTGGAACACCAGATTTTGGAGCTGCTCAACACCTCCTTCTCAGCGGGCTTGAACAGTGGCTTTTACAGTCCATTTTTTCCTATGCTGTGTTTAGAGTCAGACCTGGAGTCCCCAGGGCTTGTCCAGCTGTCTTTGATCTGGAATGTGCCATAGTGATGTGGAGGAAAAGAAGAAAAAAAGAAAGTGATAGAGCCTGAAAAATAGATGGGGGTTTCAGTTCAGCTTGACGAGGGTAGATGAGCGAACTCTGACAGTGATCTAGATAAACAGTACTGTATTTATAGCTCTAAATCACTCAATTTTCACATGACTGATGGCCTTGGCTTCCCTGTGGGTGTGTCAGAAATGGTGATCAAGCTCTGGGCTGTAGGACTCTTTGCCTTTATGATATGCTTTGTTCTACAACATTTTGCTCCATTACATTTGATAATTGTACATCAAGGAGTGTCTATAGACGTGATTTTAACAACACAAAATCTGAGCCTTCACTTGAACTGTACAATTTTTGGAAACAACATGAGGATTCAGAGGTGACAGAAAGGATTTAGAGATCCACATACTTCTGCAAGTGAGGGCACTTCTTCTGCTGACCGCTTGCCCAACACTGAAGGATAGTGTCATCAACAGGAAAACCATGAGACAGAGCCCTCCCTCTGCTACCACATTGTACACCAAAGACCCAAAGTGAGGGAGAACTGGAGGGAGGAACAAGTCAATGCGCTCACTCAAACCTCTCAAAAGGCTGAGCACTCAGATTGAAACTAAATAATTATCTTTTTTCAATTAGGTGATAACTGAAGTGTATCATAACATATAGGCCAGTCAGGTGCACACTACACAGATTTCACACAAAAGAATCTATATAAATGGGCCAGTAGTGGCAGAAGACACAGCTTGAAAGGCTATACGGATACCTTGCTCATTGACTTTTCAGGGTTGAAATGCAGAACTAGCCCCATTCACCCTCCTCCATGTTCTTCCAAGCAGGTTTCTCTATCAACAGAGCACCAGGAGCTCACCAGCCTCACAAAGACACTTCGAAGAGTCTTTCCTGATCCATTGATCTTGCCGTCTGTTTGTTTGGTTTTCTGTTTTTGTTTTTGTTTTGTTTTGTTTTGTTTTGTTTTGTTTTGTTTTGTTTTTATCTGTTGAAATATAGTTAATTAGGGTACTTCTTTTATCTGGAGAAGACTGCAAAGTTGGCAAGTTAACATCCACAGCCTTGCTTGAACCTATTTGGGCAGTAATGATTACTGAAATCATAGATGGCCTCACTTATAGTTCACATAAAAGGATACTAAACACCACCACTGAAATGATGTGAAGATGGCTGAGTAACCTTCATATATCTGAAAGTTAAGCTCAGATGGGATTGCTGGTTTTGAGGAATACTTGAATAATTTCATCCAAACTGAAAAGCCCTTTCTTTAGAACAGATTCTGCACCTATGGTCTAAGAATCAGCTTAGGAAACTCTGTGAAATGCACACAAGACTTGCATAGCATCATGTGAAACAAGATTACTGGAGTACTTAACTAGAAATGATAAACTGAAGGAAGCAGAACTTCCAGGCATTCTGGGGAGCAAGCAACGCTCCTCTGCCACCCTCAGATCCTGTCTTGGGTCTCCGACTAGAAGAAGCCTGATGGAACTTGGCTGGCTCATTGATACATATGCATTACTCAAAATAGTGCAAAAACTTTTTGGTGTGCCAGGAGCCCTAGCCAGTTTCCTTATGGATGAGAAGGAGAAAGGACAGTGCCTCCAGTCAAATGAAGAACTTGAGAGAGTGCTGTCTCCTTCACTGGAGAATTAAGGGATTATTTAATAAGAAACCGTCAGATGCCAGTGTGCAAGGAGCCAACACGATAATTTTCTTTATTCTCCTTTCAGTACATCATTCTGTTTGTTGGACAAAACAGAAGCTCCTGAATTTAGTAAAGGACTCATAAAATATTTTCATTAAAATAAAACCATTGTCCCTCCTTTGGGAAACCAGTGTTACACCCTTGCAGAATACCACTTGCTTAGCCCTGCAGCTTTCCCAAGGGGCTGCTCTCATTATTTTAGACAAGCAGTCTTTGTTTAAGGTTAGCTGTGTGGTATGACAAATGGCTTGCTGCTCTTTTGCCAGTGATTTGTGAAGCAGAAATCCTCCATTGTCATCACATCACAGAAGTGGTTGAATTTTAACACATCAAGAACCACACTGAAGAAATTCTCGAGTCAGAGTCATTTGTTTCCCTAAAACATAAAGTATGTACTCTGAAATCTAGTGTAACACATTGCTAAAACTGTGTTTCTTGAAAAGCTACCAGCTTACAGGATCAATCAAGTTACAGCTAAATCCATTAGGAATTGCACAACCAGTCAGTTCTTGCAGTTTTATTTATGTTATGCTAAGAGCAGATTTGCAGGAAATGTTCTGTATTTCCTTGTACAGGTCATGGTACTGCAGTCAACTAAATTCACTGCTCTGTTCCTAGACCTGCTTCCCCTTGTGCCCACACAGCTGAAGACCTAATAAATGAGGCTGCTTCTTCAACATACATCCTTGGTTCTTTGAAGGGCCTACAAATGTGTTGTAGAAAATAGAGGATCCTCAGCTCTGCTTGCTTGTGAGGACTACTATTACAAAATCTTTTCCAAAATTCTTGGAGACTGGAAAGGAAGCTATTTCTGGAAAAAGAAAATGTTTGCACTCCACGCAGCAGTTCCAGAAGCTCACAGCTACGTTGGTGTAATGCCCAACTCCTATTAAAACCTTGAGGGAGTAAGTTCTTTCCTGTGTCATGTCTTAACTGCTGTTAAGTCTCCTTTGGCTTGGCTCACTTTTCAAAAGCAAATTGCCCCGCTTTTTATGGAACGAGCTAGATACACATATTGCGTAGTGATTTTAGCAGAAACAGGAGTAGTTTGCATCTTTTGAATAGCTGTTCTTTTGCTTGCTGCACTTAGCCAGTGAAAGTACAGTGAAAGTACACTTAGGCAAACCAGAAACATCCTCTGGGCAAATGGAGGGAAGAGTTGCTAGTGCATCCTCCATGTAGTTCATAATTCTGACCTTCTAACACTTTGCTCAGGTATATTGCCAATAAATCCATTGGCTGTGTCACCTGTGATGCTCCTGGCAACAAAAATAAGCAAACTACTCCTCAAAGAGCTCATTTAATTGCCCTCTAATCCAGATATTTTCCTCTATCACCACCACTAAACACACAACAAATTTATTCATTGTATAGACCTTTGGTTTAAAGGCTCCCTTCCTGGAGGTGTTAAAACCTATTAGATGCTGTAAGCTATTGTAAATGAGCCTTGGGGGATTAAGAGTCGATTTATCTTTTGTCTGCCACTGAAAGAGGCAAGGTAGTGAGGACAAGTGAAATGTGAGTGATAGCTTGTTTTCCTTTGCTTCCACTTAGCCAATCAGCATGTAAATGGCTTAGCAGAAAAGGGACAGCTCTGAAGAAAAGGAGCAGACCAGGAAACAGCAGCAGAGGAACAGAGAGAGCTGTTGGCTGCTAACTAGCTAGGTACCAGGCTTTGTACACTGCATACCAGACACTGGGTTGACCTGGCACACAGCAAATACCACGCATCTGTTGAGATGGAGCTCCAGAAGACAGCGAGACTACATCTTAACTCTACCAACTTACCATCATCACCTGAATGACGAAGGCAGGAAAACATCTGGAAATGGATCAGTTCCATGGATATGCAGCCAACAGATAAAGAACTGTGTGGACATCATTATCCCAAGTGTAACCTGTGTGGTGGTGTGCCTTGAACTTCAGCTCCCACAGCAGCCTGCTTTTGAGGAAGAGCAAAAGTGAGGCTGTCTGTAAGTAGCTCTGGCAGACAAACCAGTCCTCGCAGATCTGTAACCAAGACACCAAAACAGTTACTGAGACACTTAAACCCTGACACAACTACAGCTTTCATACAAGAATGTGGCAAGGAAACTAAAGGGAAGGACACCAAGTGTGGAGCTGAAACTGAACAAGACCAGGTTTTCCCCCAGTACTGACAGACCCGCAAACAGAGGACTCCCTAAGCTGCTGGCCTCTTGTCCTGTCCTCCTGTCAGAGCTATTAGTTTGCACTTGAGATCCAGGAAGTCCTTTTTCCCCTACATGCCCCGAGAAAGTCATTCATTTCCTTTGAGTGTGCTCCTTGCTCTTGTTTATGAGTTTCTAGCAGGACATTTAGCATCCCAAAGTCTGAAGAGAGGAGACGAGGCTCATGGCCCATAACTGCCTCAATCCAAAGTGTAAGAAAACCCGTACACCAAATCCTGTTCAGAAACTTAACTCAGCTTTCCAGTTTTAACAGCAGAAAGCACAGCCCTCATAGCTGCCCATGTCCTTTTTGAGGAACAACAAGTGTTATACAGCTCTGACCTTCCCATACATCTGCTTAATGTAAGGCCAATTGGGCACATATACCAGGCTGTGCCTGAGATACAGACCTTGCTCTGTGTCTGGCACATAGTGTTAATGCTGGCATAGAAAATAGGAACTTCTGTAATCTTCATGCTTTCCTCAAGGAAATGGAAATTTATGCTTGTGCAAGTCTTTCAGTGGAATAAAAAATCCTTTTATTTTAGTCTTTTTGCATACCTTGTCCTTAGCTAGTTACTCATGATCTATCTTTTAGCTTTCCAGATTGCCCTTGATAGGATAAGTCGGGGAATGTATCTTCACAGCAGGGAGTGGGGGTAAAATACTATGTGGAGAGATACAATCACCAGTGCTCCAAGGTGATAGTCTGGCCACTTTACATACAAAAGAACCAAGCAGGAACCACCTGGAGACTTGAATGAACTTAAACAAACCTAGATTGTCTACCTCAAGACATTTATATAGCCTAAACCTCTGAACTTTGGGAACTAGTACACATGCTTAAAGAATTTATACATAGTAACTTCTCCTCCCAGGGGAGGCATAAAATGAAGTTAATGAGACATGTGATGTATGATGAGAAGGGGGTACATGTTAAGGGGGATATGTAGTAGGCGTACTGGGCAGTCTGTACACTCTGAGTACCTCAGCCAATGGGGAAAGGAGGAGGAAAATTTGCGGCCAGGAAATTAGGATAAGAATGGGGCTGTGTCCCTCAGCCAAACAGAGAGACCCCACCGGGATATGCCCGTGGACTCTCCCTTTATTCGAATAAAGTATATTTTACAGGACTCCTCTGTCTCCTGTTGGAACATCGACCTCTGGCAACGGCATTTTATGCACACTCTGAAGATGCAAGGAAGGTGCAAGTACTAGCAAAGACATAGTACCTATACAGGGTGCAGGGCAGAGAAAACTGGCCATAAAAGCATATGGGTAGAACTGGTCAAGAATTCACAGAGCCAACAGATGATGCATGGGTCAAATCTCAGCCCTGATACTCAGATAGGACTGAGCCTGTTTCTTCATAGCAGATATACCTGTGTATATTTTCAAGTTAAACATCCCAGACAATTAGCATGTCTCAGTTTTCCAGTCCCAGACATTCAGATAAATGCCACCACCCTACCTCCTGTGCTCAGTTCCTTGAACTGCAGAGATACAGGGTTAACCCAGTTTTAGACTTAGCTGGATACCTAGTTAGCATCACACTGTGAAGAGTCGCTATTTTATGAACAGGTAAGAACGTAGCTTTCTACTGAAGATATTCATTATTCATTACCTGTAAAAGATACTCATTGTTTGTATTTCACATTAACTTTTGGCTCAATAATTTACCCTGAGTCCACAGTGTCATTAGTTGCTGAGACAGAGCAGCCAGGAAGACTGCTATTTCATGTGCTTCTCTTTATTGACAGGATTGAGAAGCTATTGGCTGGGATCCTGTGGGGTCTGGAATACAAAGCCTTCTCAGAGGAACATGGTTAGTACTGTAAGCCTGGGAAGTCAGCCAGTGAGGGGTGGGCAGTTGAGTCTTACCAGAAGCCATCAGCTCAGGCGAAGCACAGACTCCTCTGTCGGAAGCTACCTTCACTCTGTTTACTCAGAAGCTGTACGGGTTGACAGACATGCTGTATTTCTAGCAGTGTGTGCCTATCATATTACCTGATAGCTTCAGATGGACATTCTTGCAGAGCCTGGTGTGTTTGTAATATATTGCTGGCTGCTTTGTGAATCACTGAATAATAAAAGGCAGACATCGTCTGGTCAGGACTACAAACTGCATACAGCTTGAAATGGCTTTGTTTCACTAATTAATGTCACTGGCTAACATAAACGTTTGTCACTAAATGAGGACATTATGCATCTATTACAAAAGGCTGCATGTCAGCAGAAAGCTAATGCTCAGAAGTGCTGACACCTCTGGCTGTGACACCACTGAAGCATAGCTGTGACTACTGAAAAACAGGTGAGAATTTACAGCACACACATCTCAGTACTTCCATATTCAAATTACTGCTGGAGTAAGCCTGTGTTTGTCTGCTTCATTTATCATTAATAACAACAATGTTCCTGGTGTGCTAGCCTGAAAGAGTCTGTCAAAAGCTTTAGGTAATCCCCTCATCAGAAGGGACTCTTGTCTTACCTCTAGCTAGCATATCCACACTCATGATAAGATGGTGATCACAGGGAGCAATGCTACTTCTAGATGGAGATAGTTCATGTTCCAGTCCTGAAACCTTCCTCACCTGTGGGCAGAGTGCAAACGGCAGCCATGTCTTCTGGACATAAGTGTAAAGGGCTTTGGTAACAGAGAAATTTTGCTCTGCTTCACGCAGCCCACCTTGCTATTCCTGAAACATAAGAGTCAAGTGCATTGATCCTGCAGGAGGAAGAGGGCAGCTGTGACAGCTTTTGGGAGCATTTACATGGGTCAGGTGTCACTGAGGAAGGAAAAGAGACGATAAGTAGTAATGGAGGAGCATCGTGTGCCTTGAGTGAAGAAATTTTTCATAATACCAAATCTAAACCTGCCCTGGTGGAACTTCAGGCCATTTCTTCTTGGCCTATCACTTGTTACTTGGGAAAACAGACCAACCCAGGCAGTTGTAGAGAGCAATAAGTTCTTCTCCTTTACATCAGACTAAATAATCTCAATCCCCTCAACTGCTCTTCATAAGACTTGTGCTCTAGGCCCTTCACCAGATTTGTTGCCCTTCTTTGGACATGTTCCAGGATCTCAGTGTCCTTCTTGGAGAAGTGTCTCAAAACGGAACACAGCATGTGAGGAGGAACCTCACCAGTGCCCAGTACAGGTGGATGATGACCTCCCTGGTCTTGCTGGCCACACTTTCTAATAAAAGCCAGGATGCTGTTGGCATTTTTGGCCACCTGGGCACGCTGCTGGTTCATATCTAGCTGGTTGTCAATAAGTACCCTCAAGTCTCTTTCTGCTGAGCAGCTTTCCAGCCACTCATTCCCAGACCTGTAGCATTGCCTGGTGTTGTTGTCTCCCAAGTACAGGAACGGGCACTTGACCTTGTTGAAACTTATGGTGTTGGCCTCAGCCCCTTGATCCAGCCTGTGCAAATCCCTCTGTAAAGCCTTCCTACCCTCAAGCAGATCAACACTTCAACCCAACTTGGTGTTGTCTGCAGACTGACTGAGGGTACCCTCAATCCCCTCCTCCAGATCATTAATAAAGCTTTTAAAGAGAACTGGGGCCCATACTGAGCACTTTGGAACACTACTTGTGACCATCCACCAACTGGATTTAACTCCACTCACCACAATTCTTTGGGCTTGGTCATCTAGCCAGCTTTTTACCCAGCAAAGAATATACTCATCCAAACTATGAACATCCAGTTTCTCCAACAGAATGCTGTGGAGTTTTATATTAATGCTGGCAGTCACAACAAGATCTTGCTGATGAGAATTTTGAGAAGTAATTTTAAACTTCCAACTTGTTGGGACTTCCTATGTCATGGAAATTTTGTATTCTAGATACTTATGAAAAGAGATCCCAGCATCCAAATCACAATCTAATACACGGTGAGACAAATCCTTGCATTTATTTTTCTAAACTCTACCTTTTTTTTGTGAGCTGCTTCACTGAAGGAAATAAAGGGAAAGTGGTGGAACTCATTCAGGAAGTCCTTGAGGAACTCCTTCCCAATCCATCTGTGCCTATAAGAGCAGATATGGATAAGAGTAATCTTTCATCTAGTGGATTGAGATAATAGTTTTAGGTCATACAATAAAATTGCATTGCAGAAGAGTGGTGGGAGTCAGAATGCATGTGCACTGATGCCAGGCTGGTACTTCCTGAGGAGCCTGCAGGACTGTAGTGATCTGACAAACACATTCATGAACATCCCCATCTGAAACATCCCAATGACCAGGGCAAATTTAGAGTCACTGAAAATGCCGTAATAGATTAGTCTATACCATTGGTCTGAAGTGCCAAACTGCTTGAAAATGCAGCTGTCTGTCATGCGATTGTTGCAGCTGTTCTCTGCTTCCTATGGTTTCATGCCATTTTATATACAGCAACTAGAACGGCTGATCTGGGTGTTGGTAGTATCAGTGTTACTGATCCACCATTTCAGATGGGAAGAAATCAGCCCTGAAAATTGCAACTGTACTCCTGAAAATAGACAAAATCTGTCTTTAAGTCTGTTTGATCCAGTTTTCCTTTGGAGACTTCTCTTTATTTTTGATTTCTCTTGTACCAGAATTCTGTCAAGCACGTAACAGGTAAAGCTTCAATGACTTGGAATCTCGCCTTTAAAGTCAAATTTGAACAAATCATTTGCCTATTGCAGTCCAGTTACATTTTTTTTTCTGGCCTTGACAGTATAGACAAGTAGTAGAAACACTGTGGGTGTTGAATTTCCTTTTACATTCTCTGATTGTTGCAACAGAAAAAAAGAACAAGCAAATAGCAAGGTTCTTGCTATCTGAACCTTGGTAGTGCTTGCAGTGGGAGATCTGGGCAATGGGAGATCTGAGTCTAAATGCCTTGCAGCTTCTGAGGAATCTAGTGGAAGAAAGGGTTTTTTACACCATTAAGTATTGATTGCTGTTTTCTTCTAGGGAATCAACACATAACCTGTGGTAAGGGGCAAAATTAAGACTTTAAGAGCTTACTCACATTAGTCTGATCAATTTTCATTACAAAGTGCTGGGTTCTGCTTTTCTCCATCCATTATAAGGTACTCCATTTCTCTCCAGGGTCTTCCTTACTGTTTTCAATGCAATTACTTGTGGGTTTAAAGAAGAATCCAATAAAATGAGCAGGGTTGGGGGTGGAAGGTGGGGGAGTGAGTCGGAGTAGAGAAAGATGTTGAAGTGTTCTATTGCTGGGATTGACACTCCTCTGTTCTTTCCATTTTGGAACGTGGCGGTCTCAGAACTGCAGAGATGCTGCAGTCTCCTCAGAAGGAAAATGTTTCAGACACAGCCTCTCTGTATACCATTGCCTTTGCTCCCAAGGGAAAGATGAACATTAAATCAGTTCTTCTGTCTTCTGGTACAAAACTGCATGAACTAAGGAGAGTAAGTGTGCCTGAGACCTTAGCCATAGTTGCCCAAGGACCACTTAGATGCACCTGCACAGAGAGAAGGAAAAACTGGCAGCTGTATTAGCAAGCCCAAAGCCCTTTGGATAGCAGGATGCAGAGAATGACCAGAAGAATACAGCAAGCAGTTGGCAGCTTTTCTCCCACTGAGTCTCAACTTCTGGGTGTCATGCATTTAGACCCCATCAAGCACAGAAACTGTCTTCCTACCTAATGGTCCTTGGACTTTTCATCTCTGGATATGTCTAGCAGTTCTTACAGATTAGATTTTATACATGTTAAAAATACCCTGTGTGAGCGATTATAACTCAACTGAAACTACATTTCGCATGGCCAGAATGTGGCCTTGATTCCTTGAGCACTATGCACCATGCTGAGCACATTTAGAAGCCTGTTACTCTCTTTTTGTAAATACCTTTGTTTGAATTTAACACTGAAATAACGTTCTGTCCTCTTTGAACCCAGCTGTGCACTGAGATCTGCAAAAGGCTCTGTGTTTTACCCCAGCTGCTGCAATCCTGCTTTTGGCAATTAGTGGTACATCAGTTGCAGTTACAGAGTGTCATTTTGAGAGGCAGCCTTTTTCTACTTCCTCGGTGAGGACTTACCCAAAGTAGTTTGTACCTACCCAAACACAAATCAGAAAAGAAAGGGATAGGATGGATGCTGCCAGACAACTGAAGATTTATGTTAATTATTATGAACTCACCAGCAGTCACCATCAAAATAAGAGTTGAGCCAATAATGAAAGCTTTGGCAGGGTGGGCAGGCTTAGGCACAGCCTATTCCGGAGCTGCTGCAGCTCACCACATCAGGTCATTCTCTGGGCTGACCCCAGTAGCGAGTTGTCAAAAAAGACAAAAAGCACTACCAGGTCCACTTCTCAGGTAACACTGACATAAATCAGAAAAAGGCACTTTTCCGTATTTGGCTGTCTGATAAGGAGAGAGATGCCATGCGCTTGGGAACATCAAGTCCTAAGTGTCTCATGGGAAACAAATGAGCTGGACATAAGTCAGAGGCAAGGCAGAAAGTTTGCCAGATGTTTCGTTAGATCACGACTCCTAGTAGTATGTGTGTCTCGCCAGTGCCAGGTCCTGTACTCTAGACATATGAAGGGCAAAGCACTAATGGCAGTCTTCAGTTTGTTGGGGGGTCTGGGGGGAGGGCATTCTTTTACCCTCCTAGATAGAAAGTCTTGTCTGTGTCAGACTCGCTCCTCACTGTTCTGCCACAAGTAAGGAGACAAGCTTTATATTAATGACAACAAATGCAAATCCTTAACTCCAGTGTGTCCATAATAGTGTTTTGGAAACAGATCTAGTTTTTAATTGGAGTTTAAGGAATTGAAAATTGCATTGCTGTCAGTGGAGCCAAGCAGCTGTCTCCCTCAAGAGAGAAAAAGAATCAAAGAAAATGGTCCCAGCTTTGCCACAGAAATAACAAGCAGCCACAGTTCTGCAGATGCCTTTTCTGAAAACCAGTGATATGAAGTGTTCTCATAGCTCACCTTGAACAGTTCTCAAATGTTTGAAGGCTTTGAAGCAGGATGAAATGTCTTCTGAGAAATCAAAGACTTCAACAGGATGCCATTTGGCATAACTTTAAACAATGAGCCTTAGGTTCAGCCAACCTGCATGAACTCAGGAAAATTAGGGCCTGGTTGCTCCCCCACAGCTGCCACATAATCAAAAAAGGTGTCCCCTTCCCTGCCTCAGGTTCCTTATCTGTTACTAGCCCTAATAGGCCACCACTGTTTCAGACCAACAGTCACGGTATTTTCCTAAAGTAATCTCTCAGAGTTATGTTTTTAAGGAAGCCTGAGCTTCTTCAGTTCTGCTCTTGCTGCAGTCAGCATTTCACTGGCAGAAGTGTTAGCAGTTAGACAAACAAGAATTTGATTGGAGCTGTCAGAGAGTGCAGTTAGGCCAGTGCTGGGAGGGTCTGGAAATGCAATTCATGCTGTCATGAAGAAAAGATGAAAGGGGGGAAAAAAAGCAAATAAGCAAAACAAACAATCCAGCCACATGTCTGTTCTCCTACATGAAGTTTGTTACGTTGGCAGTAGCAAAATAATTAACTTAATTGATTAGGTATATATCACCCTCAGGAATAGGATTAATATTACAAATTCAATGGACCCCATCATTTCCTCTCTTCTCTTTCGTGTTTTGAGGCCACACCATACACAGGCACTCTTGCTCTAAGAGCTGTTTTTCAGCTACAGTTTCTGACTGTTGCAGGGCCCCCGAAAGACAGTGAGAGTCACGTCTGCCACCACATGTTAGCAGGAAAGGCAAGAAGTTTCATTAGTTAAATCAGACTTCCTCTCTAACTATTCTCCCTCTTTGGTGTTATAGTCTGATTATTGAGATCCGCAGTCAATTATTCCCTGCCCCTGCCCAAGTTAGAGGAATCTGCCCTGACTCAACAGAAGTTTGGGATCTGTGTGTGGGACTCATGCTGTGGCAGTAGGGGATCTCCACTGACATATCTTCACTGCAGTCTCCGTACGAGCCTGAGGAGTAAGAAGTAGGTCTCTAGTTGATCCAGTGAAGACAGTGCTCTGTGCAATCTGTCTCCAGCCCTGAGAAGCACAGCGTGTCCATAACCAGAGCTTAGAATTTAGACTGAATAAAATCAAGGGTGAAAGGAGGAGTAACAAATCTTTTATAGGGAATTGTGTACAAGAACCTGATGTTGAGTCTGCTGGTGGAGGTAAGTCTCAGCCCTGCTGGCATTTAAGGTCATGCCAGAATTTTTCACAGGTTCAGGCTTGAAAATATTTTAAAATCTTTGAGTCCATTGGCGCTAGAAAAGAGTTTTGCTAAGGTGTCACATCTTGGTCAGTCATAAAAGAAGACAAAGGCCATAGAGAGGGACAAAGAACAAGAAATGTGGTCTAGCAGGACACACTTTTACTTTTGCCAGTCCCTCAGGAAGGTCTGACACATCAGTGCAGCTGAAGTACAGTCTACTGACAATACATGTAGAAGTATGTTTTCTCTCACTTAATACTTCCTTCAGGAACCATTGCTGTACTCCAGGCAGATACTGGAAGCCAATCTCTTTTTAAACAGAGCTGATATAAAATTGCAGTACAGTTTCTCTACTAGACTATGAATTCTAGACCTTTCAGTCTGTCAGCTGCTAGCAGTTTGCTCTTTAGTTCCCCTTCAGAAAGTCAGATTTATTTTAGGTTCATATGTGTAAACATTAATCATGAAACAAAGGCCTCCTTATAAAATGTCGTGTTGCCCTCTCAAGCAGCAAACAAAATTTCCAGCCCAAAACAAAGGCTTACTTATAAAATGTCATGTTGCCCTCTGAAGCAAAAAACAAAATTTTCAGCCCAAGGAACAAAATGACTCAGTTTTTTATTTATCTTAATGGATTACATTTTGTGTGTGCATTGTTTTTGTTGATTTGAAGCAAAGCTTGACTGAAACAATGCAAGATCCAGCAATTAGAAAATCTCTGCAGACTACTTCATTAATTGATGGGCCACTTAGTTTGTTTCCATGCACCATCATCATGTTTTAGCTTTTCCCCACCTCCAGCACACAGAAGTACTGTGCACAAAAGATATGGAAACAGAGCCATGCAGCAAACTGCTTAAAATTTTACTCCAGTGCCCCCTCCTGTGGACCTAGAGCTACATGCAGCAAATACAGCAAGAGGCGGTGAGTACTAGGAGTTAATCAAGTGAGGAAAACGTATCAAGTATTTTTAGTGGAGGAACTCGAACTTGGTCCTATGAATGGCTAAGATTAAGGTGGCTAACACCACGACTTTGGCTTTGAAAATACATTTCATTTTAAGAACTTTATTAATGTTTGCTTTTGTCTGTACTCTATACAGCTAGACCTCTTGAAAATCATGTTTTTCAGAAGTGGTTCTGCAAATTCAGTCAAGCTCTCCACAGTAATGTCAATGCTAAGAGGATCAGTAACAGGCAATGATCATACATGGATACAATCAAATGAGGAAAGGAGCAAAAGAAAACCATTCTGTGGAGGAAGAATAACCAGAGATGTGTTATTATTTCTACTGCAGAATTATCTAGACACAGAAGTCCTGTCATGATACTACATAGTTGGATCATCAGATACTTAACAGGAGGATATTCATATTCTTGCAGCTCATGTGTAGTGACTATTAAGTAAGAGATATTGCTGATGTCTTGTAAACATGACCTTGGGCTCAGAAGGCATTTGCTTTCCCCAAGCTGGGCAGGATCTGCTCTTCCTAAGGCATGAAAATTAGTTCACAGCCTGCTGCTGTAAACAGGACAAAGACAATGGAGCCAGGCCATGAGTGGTTGCCTCGTTTTCCTCACTCTCCCAGGAAGACACCTTCACCACAGACCAGCTCTGGGCAGAGCAGCACTGAGCAGAAATAATGGCTAGCATTAGAAAGAGCAGAGAGCCAAGGACCTGCTGATACTATCCACTGTTGAAGGCCCACGGCCTCCCGTGGCTTGAGTGGCACCTGGCACAGGCTGTAAGGACACCTTTGATCAACTGCTCTCCCAAAACAAACCAAGGAAATGTTTAGGAGTATGGCATGACCACATCCCCGTGACATCCCACTAGCCCATGCTGTGCTTGCAAAAGAGCAGGGTGGGGCCTGGGGACTGCATGGCTGCAGACTGGTGAGCCTACCTGATGAATGGTCCTCATGGCCATCTTCTTCCTTGTCCCAAAGTGGCACTGAGTGGCACATGAGTATGGACACATGCTCCAGGCCCTTTTACTGCAGTTTTGCATCACATACATCATGTTTGGGCACCCCAGGCCTCACTAGTTAGAAGACAGCATGGAGACGTCGTCTGCCCCTTCCAGTTGTACCAGTTCAGATGGCTTGGATGATTGGTTGAGGTGCCGTCCCAGTGCAGGAGAATTTGGGAAGTATGACTCCATGCTGAATTTTTCTTAAAAGAGTACTTTAAGTATTCTCCCACCTTGACCTCAGAAGTTTTTTTTTTAAAGGTATCTATTTGCAAGTTCAGAGTGCAAGCAGTCTTCAGTGTGCATGCCCTAGATACAGAATAGCCAAACAATCAGGGAAGAACCAAGAAGATGTGGGAACCTGTCACATGAGCTGCTCGACTCAACAACAGCACCAACTCAACAACAGCACCAGCTTTTGCCATGCTGACATCAGCTGCTTCAGTGGACACAATGCTTTGCAAACAGGACTTAATCAGTATGCACTGCAGATTTAACCACCACCCACAGAATTGCAACCCCATTCACACCTTGTGGAGCTGTTTCCGATTAGAAGCAGCAGATCTATGCCTTGGAGCAATTCAGACCATGTGTAATTTTGTTCTAGACAGCTTTCAAACTTCTGCAGGCATGAGAACCTTAAAACATGTCCACACAAGCCAGCAACAGTCCATTTAACATTCTTCAAATTTTCAGGGATAGAAACTGGAAGTTTTCTTTTCCATACACAGCAGACTTCTGACAGTACAACAGGCCTTTCAGATGAAGCACTGAAGAGGACCACACTGTATCTAAGCAACACTTACTCCATCAGTGCCTCCCCTTATTGTATACAGCTGGCTTTGTCAAAAGAGCCAAACAGCCGTGTCCAGGTGAAAAGCTCAATAAGATTGAACTGTGCTCCCTTCTGCTCAAAGGATTCTTGTGAGTACATTCTTTGTTTCCATTAACCTGCCATACAGCCACTGCAGTTCCTTGTGAGTCACAAGTATGCAAATACAAGCACTTCAGACAAATCAAACCTACTTGCCTTGGAAGTGTCCATTGTTAATCAAAGGACATGATCAAAAAACTGAGAGCAAGTCAAGTGGGAAGACTTACTGGCTCAAAGCAGCATGATGTTAAGATTCTTCTTGGCACCTAAATCTCTCTGGCAGTGTGCTGCTTAGGCATATACCACATCCAACAAAGTTTCGGTAGCTACTGGAACAAATTGTGCAAGTACTTTGAAAGTCACTCTGAGCACAATGCTTTCAAACACACTGAGTAGCCATCAAGCCTGAGTTCAGATTGACTGCAGAATGCTGAGGCCCTTGCAAAATCAAGACCAGCTGCAAATCTTACATCATTTTAAAATAAGGCTATGGTATTCTCAGAAAAAGTCACTTTAAACAGATCAATATTCCACTACTATCTATTGTTCTAAAAGTAAATCTATTGATGGGGTTTGGCCTTGTCCAGCTATTAAACCTTCCAATATTTTGTTGTGTTTGTTGTTTTTTTTTTTTACACAAGTACCACGTCTCTCCTTTCTAAAATACCAATAAATTAGCCTCTTCTCTTGAATTACCTGTCTGTAATAAAGCAATGCATAATTTTACTAAGAAAAAACAGCACATAGCATCTGTGATATCACTGAAGTAAGAGTGCACACTTAAGATTTATTGAGTTCAATAATGTGATTCAATCATAAATCTCAGTAATGTTTCAATTCCTGGCTTTTTCAGACTCTGAATACCCCAGCTTTGTCTTTCTCTCAGCATAGCTGCTGAGCTAAGCAACAAGGCACCAGGACCTGCAGCCAGCTCTAACGGCTAGCTGTTTCCAGAGGCATGCAGACACTACGGCCAGGTGGTGTGCAGATGCACCTAGACCACCAGCCTGCCTGCATGGCAAGCATGAGGGAGGGGGTGTGCTCACCGCTCTCCTTTGTGCTTCCGACTGGGTCTGTGTCTCAGGTCCCACTCCCTTTTTGTGACCGGATCTTCTCCTCACACTAGGAGTATGCAGCTGTTGGACTACTTGCTGGCTCTGACATGCCCTTCAAAAGCACATAAAACTGCCTGACAGCAGCTTGAAGAAACATCTCCTTGGAAAGCTACTTCAATTAAAAAATCAAACACAACCTAGAGTTAAGGGATTTAGCTGGAAAAGGCCAGGAGGATAAACACACCTAAAATGCTAGTGGCTCAGCACTACAGTTTGAGACAGAACCTGTCTGTGCTTCAGCTACTGAGATTCCCTCCCATTCCCAGTCCAAAGGTACCACTACATGGTCAGCATCAAGTGGATCAAGAACACATATAACCTGCTAATTATGTATTTGGAGCTCAGACCTTCAGCCAACATGATAAAAGGGGATTAGCAGCAACTGTGCTAGAAACTAATCTGAATGCTTCACTAGAGCTCACCTTCAGAGACAGATAAGGTGAGTTAAGGTCAGAGATGTGCAAATACCTTGAGATGTGGGGCGTTTCTGTTTTTGAAAGTGCTGTTCTGTAGTTTTGTCTTTTATGTATGTTCATTTCAGAAGTCACAGGCATTGAGATGACTGGATAATCAGTGACTGAACAGCACTGTACATGCTGCCAGGCATCTGTAGGAGGTTGTATTCTACTAGTACTTTTGCAGATCCTTTGAAATGACTCTGTAGCCAGCTACTAGTAGCATGAGTTAGGGAATAATACAAGAACTAACATCTCTGTTACCCACAAGCGTGATGGTATGGCATACACGGCCAGCAGGTTTGGGGACCCATACACACCTGTGTGCAGGTTTCCAATGATCATTTAGTGTTAGCTGTAAGCACTCCCAAAGTGTGTATGTGGGAAGCATTGTTTGAGCTACAGGAGCTGAGGCAACTAACTCCACAACTGTCCAAAAGGAGAACCCAAATTCAGTGCCCCAGACAATTGTTTGGTCCTCTTAAAAGAAAAATGAGAGGCTTGTTAGAATGTGTGTTCGCAGAACAGTAACCTTGGTGCCATCCAGTGGCTGCTGGTTGTCAGAAAAGAGGCAAACTGCCCAAAGTCCATTCATATGTTCCAGTTTCCCAGCTTCTTACCCAAGCTTCAAAAAAGCAGTCTGCCTGTGACAGAGCTAAACAGAGCTGCCACTGCCTAATGCCAGCATAGCACCTTCATGGGATCTGCTAAAGCCATTCATATAATATACTTACCATTTTCATTAGCACTTGGAAAACAGTGTTTGGGATCTGACTTAACGGGAGAGAATAGAAGGAGCCTGTTTTCAGTTGTGGCTTTTCTGGGCTACAAGCAATGCTGCTCAAACATGAGTAGTTTGCTTCAACCTAGCTAACCAAGCATGAGTTCAGATTTCTGTCCAGTCATACCAAAATACTCACCTTCAGTGCTCGGGGCTATTTCCATCCAATGAGCCACTTGCAATGCAGTCACCACAGAGGTTTAACAGCCCTTATGGCTGTTCCTAGAAGAAAACTGTGAGTAAGGTAGAAGAAATAATTTATCCAGTTGCAAATTAAGAATGTAGTAAAATACAGTTTCTCAGAGTAATCAGACAAAAGAAATAATTCAGGAGTTGCATTTCCCTTACAATTGCAAGGTTACTGAAGTAAAGTTGTCTTGAGACTTCACGTTCACAAGCCACCTCATCTGCCCTGCAATGCAAAGGAGCAATGCCAGCAACTTCTCTGGCCCCTGCACCTTATTATGGGCTGCCCAGAGAGGTTACCCAAAACAGCACAGTGATAGGAGCTCATTGGCAGGATTCATTCAGCATCCCCCTCAAGGAGGTCCACCTCAGCACTTCAGACAACCAAGACAAAAGAGACCTGATAACATCTCGCAATGTGCACCTCTAATAAGACTGTATTAAAGCTGCAGGTACACTGTATTGTAGGACATATAGATATTACATACCTGTATACTGACTTTTCTGTTCTAGAAGACTGCATTAATAATTTTATTAATTATAATGTTTACTGATTTATTTTTTTTTTTTTTACTTTTAAAGTATATGCTTTAGCTGTTGTTTCAGTTAGGATCTAAAGTTGTTGAAATTTTTTTTTTTTATTAGAAGCATTAGCATAAGCTCCAGAGAGACACAAACATATGAAGAGTGATAATGTTGCAATGTGCAGACTAAAGTACCAGACAGCAGGAAATCCTTCCTGCACACACGGCAGGCATAAAGACTGTTGTACTCTTGTTGGTTACTGGTCACTCAATAACAGATGGATGCAGCTTCCAGATTAAAAAGTGCTACGTGCTTCCCTCCTGTCTTCTGCTTTATGTTTGGTGAGAGCTAGTGCACAGAAGCTGCCTCAAACTTGTAAGGGAAAAGCTAAGTAAGTGAGTTTTAGACTGAGACACAGAAGCTCTTGCAGATTCCCTCCTGCTTCCCAGTACTTCAGTGACTCTGGTCCTTGTGGTACTCTGCCTGAGCTGATCAGGCAGTGCTCATGCCTAGTTACTCTCTGCTCTGCTCACTTTTTTTATCTGCTTGCCTCTTAGTGGGCCTTGTGTACTAAACTCTACTTGGCCTAGCCAAATGTGAGGTTTGTAACTTGGATGCCCTGTTTTTTAGGCAAGTATTTCTACCTTTGTTCATTATCAAAAGACCAACTCCTAGAGTGTGTGTAATTCCAAGAGATAAGGATCTGTTCCAAACTTTTTATGTCATTGGGCAATGGATTTCTGCATGAACTCACGTGTGTGCTGTGGTATGTTTGTTGTCCTCAGAAGACACCATCATAGTTCAATGAGCAGTTGTTCTCTCTTTCGTGCTCCGTTTTCCTAGACAGTTGTCTGGTCTAGGAACAGCTTAAGGCTGAATGCTGAGCAACTTTCTCAAAGAGCCTGAGGGTTGCCAGGAAAGGAGAGATAATGGAAGATTCAGGTAAAAGCAAGGATTTATTTTATATTGCTCTGCTAACAGCTAAATTGAAAGAGGACAAAAGAAAAGATGTGTCTAGTTACACAAGTAGGCACTCTTCCTGCTCTGTTCCAGCCTAAGATGTCTTTTCCCTCTGTCAACAAAGCCATGCTCAACTCTCACATCAAGCTCTGTGCTGGGGCATTTTCAGCAGACTGGCACTGTCTATACTTGCCTTGCTTTCTCACTTAGAGCTAACTGTGATTTTACCCATGACCAAAAACAGTCAAGAGGGAAACAGGTCTTATAACTACAAGGTGACTATTCCTGATTCTTACCTTCTCAGCTGATATTTAAGTCTCCTACAGAGGGATCCTGGCAAGTCCTATAGATTTCTCAGGCTTGGGTTGTACCTATGTTTCACCCACGTCCAAACACTCTTGACTCTTGCTGTTCGGGAAATGGCCTTTAAATACAGCTCAGACTTTTGATCTGCCTTTGTGTAGGATAAGTTGCTATGTAACTACTCATTAATTTTATCAGTTAGCTCACAGCATCAAAAAATAACCATATATCAAATCTATGAGGAAAGGACAGTCATAGGAACTTCAGAATTTTGTCTAGTGCATGCTGAAAACCTCCCCAGCATTAACGCTTTTTGATGTAAAATAAGATGGTGTGATATTTATCAGTACAATGTCAGTATCCAGTAAAGAGGTTGCCAGGATCCTTGCTCTCCATATTCAGCTATTGCTGCACCTCATTGAGCAGTACAGCTAGAGGAAAGGGGACTGTAACAGCAGGCAATCAACAACAAGTATGTCAGAAAGGAATTTTGGTTTGTTTCCTCTCCTATACTTTACTAGCCAGCTTTGAAATATGAGTGCTGTTTAGCCTCTAAATAGAAACCAAGTCGTGTTTATCTGCTGCATGGGTTTATTGTGCTATCTGGTTTCCAGGGGAGTGGGTGAAGAGCACAGAAGAGAAATGAAGCACTGTCTGTATCACATACCTTCAGTAATGTCATAACTCATATGTGGAAGACCTGTTGCTCTGAGAATATAAAAAGATCGCACTAATTTCAGAGTGACTCACAGTCCAATCTGTTCCTTTTGCAGAGAAACAGCTTACAGAGCTGTGGCTCATCATAGCATAAAGCACTGCATCTTCCTACTGATACAGAATACTCCTGATTTTGAAGCTCTTCCTTTCTACTCAATTAATCAATGCTTCTGTTTCCCTCTCTTTACTTGGAGACTGAAGGTCACACCAAGTCTTTCACT
>NW_008597595.1:30140-32419 GCF_000691845.1 Merops nubicus | reverse complement strand
AGCAGGATCCAAATGAGGCAAAACATGAAAAATTTCCAGTAGGACTTGACAGGCAAGGAAGGGTTTGGTTGTTCATCTCTGGAATAAACTGCTGACCAGAGTCCTAAAGCCTCCAGAGTTGTGTTAAATTGCATGTGGTGTGTGAGAGTGAGCATTCAGTGGTGACAGCTCTGCTTATCCGTTCTGGAAGACTTGGAGCATGTTCCTCCCACTGTGCTTACACTGAAGGTTGTACTATGCAAAGTGAGACAGAAAATTAGAAGTTAATCATCTCTGACCTACTCATCACTGCTGCTCCATGTGGGGTGCACTCTCCATCCTCTGCCACCCTCTGCCTCCAATTCCATAGGAACATGTAGCAACTAAAGACACCTTTGGCTGTAATGAGGAAACTCCTTCAAAGGCAGGATGGGATCCATCAGCCTCTGTTTGGCTGTGCTTCAGCATGACAGTTTAATGTGGCTCTGGCCCTCCTGTCCAGGAGAAGAAACTGAATCAGTGCAACACGTAATGAAAGCAAAGGTATACACTAGTTAATGAGAAAGATATCACTGGTTTACAAAATCTTTTCTGACTGCAACACTGATTTAAGAAACACACCTCAATAAAGATGTTTTGCACTAAAGAAATATTAACAGAAGAGGGAGCAGGGGAGAAATACCAGAGAAGTTTAGGCTACTCATGTCTTGTATTGCTGGTGTTGGTACTTATGGTACAAACCAGCCAAATCACTACTACATCCATGCAGAATGAGAAGCCTTGTTTGCCACTATGCAGAACTCACAAGTGGTACTAGTATTCCAAGCCATAAAGCAGAACACAACAAGAAGCACTCATTTCCAAGGAAGAGCTTCAGTTCCTAATGCCCCAAGTGCTCAGAGGTTTTGTTTTGCTCATTCACCCAGGCAATCTAAACTGCGGTCAAAGGTTAGGCAAGGGCTGCCTTGCAATGCTGAGTTCATAGAGTCAACCTCATATATAACAAAAAATATCTCTCTAAAAAGAAGAAATATGGGTGCTTTTCTCCAATGCTGCATGTTATTGCATTGCCCAATGTTCAGAGCTATGGGTTATCCTGCCATGCTCCTCTCAAAGTGGCTATGTTTGCACCCCAGCAGACCACTTGGACAACTAGGATCCCAGCCATATTTGAATCCTGCTTAGAGGTTTGTTCACAGAAACAAGCCAGCAGCTCCTATGCATGGCCTCTTTGCAGAGATCACCTCTTTCTCTGGTGGCATAAGGTCAGGGAGTTGTGCCTCAAACTTTTAGTCCCTGACAACGGCCATGTGGTATCCTATCTTGAAAGAGCTGTTAAAGACAGAAAGGAGACAGTGGTATAAGTAGAGTTGAGTTTTGCCTCACTGCTGGGGCTGAGACAAGAGGTCTAGACCTCAGTTACGGGAAAAAAGACAACTTGTAGCTACCAGTTTCTTTCCCATCACACTTCTCTGACTGTGACCTGTGCAAACCTGCCCCAGGCAGCCAGATACTCACCTTCCATGGACTCCAGTCTCACTAGCTCACGTGTACAGAAATGCTGTGTTCAAAAGTCCTCTTTCCAGGGTGTGAAGTTCCCAAGCTAAATGGAAGGCACAGGAATGAGAAGAAGCCCTTTGGATAGCTTAGCATTTCTGTTTGTCATCCACCTGAATTGTATAGTTCCTTTTACATATCTTTTTTTGTGGAACAGAAGAAGAAAGGCCTGAGCACTTCCTAACATGAAAGTGCAGACCACTGCCTCATACCTTCTGATTACAGGTTAGTGTGTCCTTTACACCAAGCTGGTGCCAATGCTTTGCAAGGCTAGCAGTCCCAGTGCATTTAGAAGTGGAGAGAAATGTTCTACAAAGGGAGATTTACCCATGTCAAAAACTATCATGCTAATACAGCTGTGGGACCTACACAGTTTGGACAGATTCTCGTTCTTGTGCACACTCTCCTTCCTAGTTCACTTCTAATGATATTAAGAACTGCAGAATAAACTACATTTATGCTCATTTCCCTCCTTGGGCTATCTCCTCTTTGCCTCCTATTTTGAGACACACATTAGACGTACAGCAGCAGCAGGCGGTCTGGGCTGCTTTCCTCTAGATTGTTGTTTACATCTCCTGCTAGAGAGCCAAAGGAGAGTGGATGTTCCCTGTTGGAGATACCAGTGGCCAGACACCTGAGCAGCATCTCGGACACAGAAGGTTTTCTTAGCAAACAATACCAACTCTGCAGAAACCCGTTCTTTCTTCTTGTCACTAGATGGTGCTTCAGTGCAGGACAAGTAT
>NW_008597595.1:1604-30109 GCF_000691845.1 Merops nubicus | reverse complement strand
GCTGAACCACCATATTCTCCTGAAGCTTTGGGCTGCCTGTTCTCCTACCAGATCAATTTAATTGGTCTGATTCGCACTTCTGATTGCCTCTGGCTCAGGCCCTTCTTTGGTAAGGGTTAGTGATCCCTCAGCCTGCTTCTTAGGAGCAGTTTTCTAATTAAATTGGCTAGCTCATAGGCTTTGTCTGGAACAGTGGGCAATGCAGCTGTCACCTCTTGTATTGTTCCCCCAGTGGGCATTTCTAGTTGGATCTGGCCATGCTTCAGGCCCCTCGTGCTTACCATATCACTTTTTGGAGCATAGCATGCTCTTGTCATGATTAGGTCCTTCTTCACCACAGATACCAAAGCCTTCTGCTGGCCTAGAGTTTTGTTCAAGCATCTTTGGCTAGATTGAAGACCAATTAGGTAGACAAAATAGTTGACATGCTTGGAGTGACTGCCTTCAGGGTGCTTTTGTTCCCATGTGGAGTGCTCAAACTCCAATCTCCTGTCATTTGCATTCCCTGCACAAGCAATCCCCCATCATTTACATTCTCTGCACAGCACAGAAGCCCAGGGAAGAGTGGTCAGATGAACTTCTACCTGGAAAGGGGACAGCTCTGCTTGGGGAGTTCAAACATTCCTGGCATTCTGGATATCCTTGAACCCCGCTGGGTGTCCTTGGGCTGGGGAACGTTTCTTATCACAGTGTAAAAACTGCTTGATTTCATGAGAAGAGATTTAAGTTTTAAGGGGATCTGTTTCCTGATTCCAGGAGTTTCCCAATGGGATGATGCTCTGCCCATTAGAATAATATGGATTTTTTCCCAAAGGCTTGGGAATGGTCATACCACAAGATGGAAAATTATTTCCTAGGGCCTACAGAATAACCTTATCATAAAAAACATTCTCCCTTTTGTTTGATGGGTTGTCTGTTGTGCACTGGAAATATGTCTCCCACCTAGGTGGATTATTAGGGACATACTGGGGATTTTCATACTGGCTGACTGGGGTAAGATGAGGACCTGATGAGAACAGCCTGGACATCCATACTGTTTGCCCAGAGTAGGAGTGAGGCTCAATTAAACTGACAGGTCATTTTCATAAAAGATATTCCCCTGCCTCTGACTTGAATCACAAGATTAGGAGTGTTTTCTGCAAAGCCTTCTTGGGCTGAGAATAGGAACACTGCCTTATGCATTGCCTCTTGGGTAAAGAGCATTTTCTCTCTGAACATAAGGATCTCTCTCTGTATGATGACTAAGTGAGGCACTCAATGAATGCAGTAGGGTCTCCTGTCATGGTGTCTGTCCCACTATGACACATATGGTGTTCTGTTGGTTGCCCCATGCTGCATGCTCTAGAAGGTGTTGCCTTTCAGAGTACAAAGGGCTAGTGTCTGGGTTCTGCCAGTCATACAGATGAGCTTCTGCCTTGGGCAGTATTTAGCAATGGCCCTTTGCAGCTTGGTGGGCAGGCTGCCTGCATCTTGGAATTTGGAGTCTCACCAACAGTTTCCCTTGGGAGGTGTACAATTTCCTTTTGCTCTCAGGGTTTCATATGAGAGCCTGGTGAATTCTGGGGAGCAGGGAAGTTGCTTTGCTTGTGACTGGTATTACTGTCTCTGTAGGACAGCACGCTTTCCAAGTGGTCATCATAAAACTTTGTCTTTCTGGTATCATGGTTTCTCCTCTGACTGCTGAAATCTTCACTCCTGCCCAGGCAGACTATAGCTGCTCCCTGAGGACAGGGGCATGCCACTTTCATTCTGGAAAATGAACTTTTCCTGTTCTGGATGGAAGGAGGAAAGTATTTCTGTACCCTCTATCTTTATGATACATTAAGGTTTGTATTGCCTTAACAAGTTATTGACAGGTGTTTCCTGCATCTTCTTAACGAGGTTGCCTTCTGTAGCCACAGGAGTACTCTCTGTGGCCAGACACATAATGTCTGAAGGTTTAACTGCCTGCAGAAAAGCCGTGGGCAGCTTCAAGATTGGGACTGTTGGTCCAGAGAACAGTGTGGCCAGGTGGTGCCGCAGCCTTGACAGGCTCCCCTGGGGTGGAGATGTCTGTTGCAGGAGATGGAGCTACCATGCTCTTAACAGGCAGCTTGCTCATGCTGTGGGGATCAACCTCAGACTGGATGGTGGTCTCCTTTAGGTGCCTTCTAGGAATGGGGACACTAGCTGTGCTTAAGGTAGTGGAAGAGATGGAAACATTTGTAGCAGGATCTGCCACAGGGGATTCTGCTCCTGGAGCCTCTTTCTTAGGCTTGGTTAAAGTCACTTTAATTTTCAAATGTTTCCTCAGAATAATATGGGGGCCTTTGGAAGACATATCCAAAATAAAGGTTCTGTTGAGGGGAATAAAAGGTCAGTGAGACTTCTGCACTCAGTCACCATAGAGTTGTAACACGTTTTCCCACAGCTCCTTTTGCATTCATGTTTCAGACATATTTTAACCATGGATGACTGTGAAGTTACTGAGCAGAAGTTCGGCGTAGCTGTAAGCCTTGGGAAGGGACTTGGACCCAGTGTCTTTTATGACAGCAGTGGACAGATCAGAAAGCTGCTGCGAGCACACAGAAGCAGAGGTGGGCAAGGAAGGCACAAGTATGCTGGCTCCAGGAAGCACTGGGAAGCAAAATAGTCAGGATGTACATCTACAGAGCACTCCATGCCAAATAAGTCAGTTCCTGAGCTGGAAGCGTGAAGTGCTGTCGAAGCTACAGCCTGTAAAGCCAGAGCCACTACTAGTGCAGCCAGGCTGCTTCTGAGGCCACAGGGGAAATATTGGTAGGCTACTAGGTTGTGCCAGAGAGGCACACTAGCTCATTGGGAGTGTGCTGAATGGAGCTAGCCATGTTTTGACCAGACAGCAGCTGAAGTTCTTCTCCTCACACCTGGGAAAAATAAAAACTCAGTCCACCTAATCCAGGAACAATAAAGACATTTCCACACCCCAGCCCGGTTCAGTATAAGGGAAGTCTCCCATACACATGCTAAGAACAATGGGAGAAGCCCAGTCACAAAAAGGTTTGGGCTAGCAGGACTAGGGAAGTAATTGTACCTCTCTACTCAGTATTGGTGAGGCTGCACCTTGAATAATATGTTCATTTTTGGACACCTCACTCCAAGAAGGACATTTTGGTGCTGGAGCACTTTCAAAGAAGAGCAGCAAAGCTGGTGAAGGGTCTAGGGCACAAGTCTTACGTGGAGCAACTGAGGGAACTGAGATGGTTTAGCCTGGGAAAAACAGGAGGCTCAGGGGAGATGTTCTCACTCTCTACATCTCTACAATTACCTGAAAGGAGGTTGTAGCAAGGTGGAATTTGGTCTCTTCTCCCAAGTAACAAGTGATAGGACAAGAGTAAACAATGTCGAGTTGTGACAGAGGAGGTTTAGCTTGGACATTAGGAAAAGTTTTTTCACCAAAAGGGTTGTCAAGCCATGGGACAGGCTGCCCAGGGAAGTGGTTGAGTCACCTTTCCTTGAGGCATTTAAAAGTTATGTAGATGTGGTGCTGAGGGACATGGAATAGTGGTGACTTGGCTATGCTAGGTTAACAGTTGGGCTTGATAATCTTAACAGTGTCTTGCAACCAAAACGATTCAACAATTCTACGATTGCAATGTACTCACCTTAGAGCACATAGCAAGACATTTCTCTGGGTGCTAAGGCTGCCTAGGTGAGAGCAGTTTGTTCTCATGCAAAGGTGGGAATAACCTACAAAGCTGCTCTGCCAAAAACCCAAAGGACTTGTGGTGGCCTTGTACGTGAGCAAATAGTTGTGGTCTGCCTCAAAAAGCACCATTACTACCTAGAAATTGCAGGATCAGCTATTGCCTCAGATCCCATATTGATTCAGTAGGTGATGTACTTTGCTACTTGTGCAAATAGTCAGAAATTATGCAAGCTATGGCAAGTAAAAAGGTGCATAGACTTTGTAGTGATTTGGGCAGGAGGTAGATTGCACAGGCAGTACAAGTGTCAAGGCTTGGTCACAGTGAAAAAGCAGTAATAGAAACAAGGAAAAGACAAACTTCCTAGTAATGGTGAGCTCAGAAAAGAGTGTTGACCAAATTGCATCATCTGTGGAGAAACAGACCACCATTGTCCCACAGGTAACTGAGGTTTATGCATACAAAGTATCAGTCAGCTCTGGTTTATGTTCTGCCATGGTGCTGTAGTGTTTCACAACGTGGTCAAGCATCAGTCTATGAATGCCATTCCTTTCTCCAGTTTACATGTAGGTATGACATTGTTGGTAGTGTCAAGATGTCTGCCTCTGTCTCCAGGCAGCCTGAAAACATATCTGATTTCAGTGAGAACTGCTCTGTTTCTATTAAAAGTCTTCTGGCTCTGATGTTCCTTCTTTTGACTGCCTACCAAACCAAATCAACCAAATCAAATGAAGCGACACTGAGGGAATTAAATATGAACATGTCTGGCCATGGCAAATCCAATTGAAACTGCAGAATATGAGAAACTACTTTCCTTATTCTGCTTTGCTTTCTAATGTGACATTTAAGATAAGGGATATCCTTTGGTAGTAGTTATTGTTCACTACATCACACTAAGACAGCATTTTTATCAGAAGATAAGATGAGGTGTATGCAGTACTTTTTTGCGTTTGAATGCTTTTTGCCTCTCTGCATCTCAATCAAAGCTGCTGTTGTCTGTGGAAAGAGCATCATAAGTACAGCCTAAAAGCCAACAACAACAACAAAGAAAAAATAAAGACGAAAACGTCTTTACTTACTTGCTTTTTCTTCCAAAAAAGTGTAGAAAAAAAGTAACTACAGTAAAAAGGACAATTCACATTCAATAACTGCAACTGCTGTATCACGAGAAAATCCAAATCAATGTCTGTTTTCATTCCACTGTGAAATAATTTTTGGAATATCTTTCTTGAACAGAAAGAAAGTTTCTTGTGGTTTTGTTTCCATGGAATAAAATCACACTCAACAGCTTTTTTGCTACTTTCTTTCTTAGCTTCTTTCTTAGTGAAGGAAAACCTAAGGAAGATGGAATGGCCAGCATTTTGTTTTAGCAACAAATTCTCTGGGATGACAGTTTTCTTGGAAAATCAAATACTTGGGGAAATAGGGCTGCTGTGATGGACATATTGTAAGCAGTAGGAAATAAAGATTTTATAATAGATTTAGGTGTTTTTTAACTTACTATTCATTTAATTGCTAACTATCGGTGTGACAATATTAAACAGCAAATCAATAGTAAATAGTGATTAGCAATCAAAACTTCCCGGTGCTATCCATATTTAAGAAAGACTTGAGCATGCTAAGTAGAGAAGCTGACACTCACTGGCACTTCCCAGGGCACCCTGAGGAGTTTTGGGAGAGGTGTGCATTGTCAGCCCTCGCCAGCACACTTGGGAAGAGAGCAAAACTGGTGCGTTATCACCCGCTGGCTACCCAAGCATGCTCTGAGTTCTCTGCAAAGACATGGTTTATAAAAACTTCCTAGTGGAGCATCTCTTTGATTCAACTGGTCCCATCTCCCATCTCTAGGTGAACAAACACCGGGTCTGATCTCATTTCACAAAACTCAACTTGGAGTTATTGCAGGAAATGTAAACAAGCCTTCCTGCCTGCGATGGCTGACATCTGCCCAGAGAGCTGAGACTGCTTTGAAACTCTCTTGAATCAGTGGAGGAAGCCCCTGCCAATGCAGAAATTGTTGCACAGTACTGTCTGACCCATGTTATGTCAGAAGTCAGTTCAGTGGCCAGGAGAACAAGTTAAACAGCAGGGGTTTTGCCTTGTTTCAGATGCATAAATGCCAACTGTACCATGTGCTGGCAATGTCCTAGTCTCTCTACACTGTGTCAGTGAAGTGTGAGTCTGAGACCATCCTCCAGATCCACTCACCTCATTGTACACTGTCAGGTCTGCCATGAAAAGAAAGTCTTTGGGGTTTTTTTCCCACTTAAAAATGCTCTGATCATTAAAAATCTGCCCACAAAGTTTCCCCATTAACCTGCACTCAACACACTGTATTTGAACCATGTCTGGGCTGGAACTAAGAACATGGAAGAAAGCAGAGGCCCACAGGACATTGTTGGGGGCAGGACCACTCCCAGCCCAGTCACCTCCTCACAGTGAGGACAGACCTCCTGCAGTGCTGACAACTCCATGTCATGGATGAAGCCTAAAGTCACCACTCAGTCCCACCTATGCTGTTCCAGGGGGACAAGTGTTATTCTGCCATACCACCTTGCTTTGGGGTAAAGTCCTCACAAGGCCAGTGTGCTGCGGTGGTCACCACAGACATTTGGGGTCTGTAGGTCTGTGTGCTCTCAGGTTCCAGCTAAGTGAAGCTGCCTAGGATGTCTGCCAAGGTGACTGAGCATCTACAGTAGGAGAAAAGCCCTATCCTGCAAGCAATGACAAGTTTTAGGAGTAACCAAGCTAGGTGCAGCTTGCATGTTCCAGGTCCAGGTTGCTGCAGAGTTATCAACATCCAAGGTAGCTCTCTGAGCCAGACTGGGATGGCTGATGTGAGCTATGACCTTTCCCAACAGTAAAACTATATTTTTTCTAGCACATAACAGAATCGTTAGCATTATAGATATCAGCATTGCCCTGTAGGCAATAGCCTCCCATTTAAATATACAGCATCCCAGAACCACTACCTTCCCAGTCTTCCTAAACAAAGTAAGATGCAGCATGCTGTTATCCAGCTAAAAGAACAACCAGGAGCCTACTCAAGTGACTCAGGCAGACTGAAGTTCTTATGACAACACATTATTACAGAACATCAAAGCCAGGTCTTCCAAGTCAGTCTGAAAAAAAAAGCATAGAAGCAAAATTGCTTTCCTGTGGTGTGCTCACTCCAGTGTTTCTTAGACAAAAGTTAAATGCTTGTCTAACAGGAGTTAGATCACAATGCTGCTAAAGGCTAATGAAAGATGGAAAGGTAGATGTGGAAGTCAGTAGAATATGTTTAACCATCTTGTTTTGTCACCACTCTTCCCTTTGAATGGTGAGGCTTTGTTTCCTGTGTTGTAAATCTGACTTAGGCGTTTCTTGTCTTTTTTTTCTTTTTCTGCTTACATGGTCTTTTTTTACAGGTGAGGAAATCTGCCTACCCTCCCACTCTGTCTTCCTTTCTGCTTACCTGTTTGAGCTGGTGACTCAGGGCAATTTGTTCACAGGGATCTGCAAACGTCTATCCTCAAGGCACAAGAATCACAGTGGTCTAGGGAGGTAAACTTTGACAAGCTCAACAATTTCTTTAAGACAGAAAAACATCTTACACGCATTTTTTTTGGGTCTGTGTTAAAACCTGTATACTGATATTTTGCAAAGGACTTTGGATGGAGTAAATACTGGGATTCCCACTCCTACAGTCGAACTGTACATGTGCATGACTCAGGTCACAGCCCCCATGCAGTTCTTCAAGCAGTAGTTGTTTCTGTCTCAGAGTCATGTAGAGAGGCAAGGATTCTGTCCAGGATGCATTCACTTCCTAAAATAGAGACCTGCTCAATCTTTGGAGACAAGCGCTGTGGGTATTTGCCATCTTTAATTCCTTGGTCTGCCACAGACTCTTGTGTGGAAAGCCATAAGCTAGGTCATTTAGGCTGAATCACTTCTAGAAGTGCTTACCACTGCATGAACATCAATATATTGCACCCATGTAAGGACAACTGCATCAGCCTTTCGTATGTACTTAAACTAAAAGTTACACTCCATGAAATAGCTGCAGTTATGTTTCTGCTAGTTCAGCTCTCTCAGTCACATAACTCATCCCCTGAGAGTAGCAGGAGCCCACACGGTCTCACTGAGCCCAGTTAGTTAATGGAGCTTAAAACAGTCACCAGTGTTATCCATACTGCTTAAATCTGAATGAAAAGAATGATCCAGATCATCTGTTCTTGATGGCTGAGAAATCCCAGCTTCCTGCATTATCACAGGAGAAAGGTAAATGTGATTGTGTAAATGGGACACCGACTGTGAGTGTTTTGAATACGGCCCAAGCTCTTCTCCAGTGACTGCTTCAAGAGTCATTTAATCCCTGGAACCCTCTTCAACACACGTACCAAAGGATGCAACCAAACCTTTCACTGAGAGCAGCCTCCAGACATTCCTCCATATTCTTCTTAGTCCTTTGGGAGTACTGTAGGGCAATGCGAGTTGTAAGCTACTCAGATTCCTTAAAAGACAAGCAATAGAGTGACACACATACTAAGTTCCCTTGAAATATTAAAGAAAAGCTATATTATTCCATGTAGATTCCATGTATTACATTCCGTTCTTTATTCCGTGATTTTTGAGGTGATGTTGCTCCATAATACTAATGGTTGGTGGAGAGTGAAGGCTCTTCTTGGGCTTACCTTTCCAAAATGCTCTTACAAATCATACCATTTAAAACCTCCCTGAAAGCTGGGAGAATGGGGGAGGAGAGATGAAGCCAAACAATATTTCTGTCACCTATTATGGTCAACAGGAAAATGTGAGCAACCTCAGCCACAAATAGAAAAGAATAGGGACCTGCCACTCCTCCGACTGCCAGCTTTACCTTTAACAGAGAAAACTGATTGAACTCACAATGCCCAGATGGTCCTAGCAGATGATCCTTGCTGGAAGGCACTAAAAAAAGCAGAAGTCTCTGGCATTCTGTTCTGGAAGAAATCTCTTTTTTGCCCTTTTGGAAGCAGTTGGATTAACCTTGCATACTCAGGCAAGGAAGACAGCAGAATGACTCGTTCCTGTGCACTCCTACCAGTCTTCATAATGCCAGCTCTGGTTTGGGTTTTTTTTTTGTTTGTTTTGGGTTTTTTTTGTTTTGTGTTGGTTTTACAAAAGAAAGAACATTGTTTCTGGGTTTGGGACCCTCACTGCCCTTCCAAGTGCCAAGTGCAGTACTGATAGAAACTTTGAAAAGGAGTTTTAGCTCAAATTGGTAAATAAAAGTTATAGTGTGGTCCCAGTGAGCTAGCCTAGATAAACTTTCCTTTGCATGAACAGAGAGACTATGATGGTATCTGGAGACAAAGGAAAAAAGCAATGATTTTAACTTGCATCAACATTAAATTAGACATTAAGAAGATGACTTAGTGGAGTCTCCATTGGTAGTAGTCAGTAAGAATAGTCTAGACAGCATCTGTGGGAAGTCACATAGGTACAACTGAAGTGCTGAAGATAGATCAGAAGATAAATAGATAGATAGATAGATAGATAGACAGACAGACAGACAGAAAGATAGAGATGACCTTCTGAGTGCTTTCTAACCTTATTTTTCACAACACTTTGGTCACAATCATCTAAAATGCAGGGGCAGATCAGAGATGTTCTCCAAACAGCTTGCACTACCACTGTGACAGTGTCTTTGAAATGCTGATGCTCCCTTCTACTGGTCTCTTACCTAGGGAAGCACTGCAGCCAGCTTGGTGCACCAGTCCATCTCCTACCAGCAGTGTCCTTCATTGTCTGTCCTCATGATTCATTGCAGATAGACAAAATTCCAGATTTATCTTCTCAGAAAAGTCAGTCTGAAAGGATCTAAAGCAATGTATACACAGATTAATCACATTGAAGTAATTATTTACACAGAGATTCTCATAAAAACTTACATCCACTTATTTTTGTTCACTTCCAAAACAAAGCAGTTCCCTTGCAACGTGCTGATACCCAGAATTTATTTGGGAAACTTCTCCAATATAGCTGTTACAGCCTACCTGTCTGCCAGTCTCGTAAGGTTTTTGGCTTCTAATGTGTTTCAATACTTGAAGTCCACTAAAGCAATGGATAGACAATATCCAAAGTCCTTAGGTACCCACAAGGGTCACCCTTAATAAAAAAAATCCATGTACTACACACAAAATGCACTTCCCAAATCATTGTTTTGCTATCTACAGAGAATCTTTTGGATTAAGGCAAAGAATTTCTGTTTTAATGAAACTATTAGTTTACCCATTTAAACCACACCTCACCCTACCTCAAGGGTTTAAGTTTTTCCAAAAGTCATTTGCTGGATGTAAGAAACAGGTAATCAGTGCACCACATGTACTTACACAACTTCATGGACTTACACAACTGTCATGCATCAGCAAGGCAATGAATAGACTTCCACGTGAAGCACTTCTGGTATCCAGACGGCTGCTACCCTGGGAGAATTTGCTGAAAAAAATCAGGCAATGCCTGATAAAGTTATCTGGTATCTGTGACAGAAGAGGGTTCTCTAGCCAGTTCACTGTAAGTTGGACTAGAGAAGGATAAAGGGTGAGTGAGTCCCTTCATTTTTTCGTTCATGATCTAGAGGAGATAGCTTGCTGAAAGAGAAGTCCTGGACAGAGAAAGGTCAGTACTGAGAACACCAGGACAGGGAAATACTCATGGTTGTGGTGGTGTTTAAAATTTGCCTGCAGCTGAGTGACTGTGATGGAAGATCTTTGCAACCAGGGTAGATCTAGTTACAGCCATTGTGTTTCCCTGAAGTCTGTACTCCTAAAGCTGAAGTGCTCACAGGCTCTGGGAAAGGCTTGGGCTACTGTCCAGACTAGAAATGACATTCCCCTAAAGGTGCAATGCAGCTGATGAGGAGCAAGGTCCCGTATATGAGAGAGGAAAAGGGAGAAAACCTGTTTGGTGAATGTGAAACAGAGTCTGGGATGAGGGGAGGGAGTTTGTGCTATAACAAGACAAATTTACAGATCTAGTAGGTAGCTCTGAAAATCCAGCAGCTGACATTACAGCAGGTTGCAGCATTACGAGGGACTGTCGTATGTTCCAGCAGATACTTTGGACGTTCTTCTGCCATGCAAATCCAACTCAAAAACTGGCAAAGAAAATGTAAGGAAATGTAAGGAAAAGCTTAACACAGTCAAGAGGCAACAGTGAAGTAGATCACAGTGTATCGGATAGAAGGTGGTTAGGGGCAGATCAGTGCACTGCCTTGTGCAAGGTGGTACTGCGTGTGTCTTTACAGCTGCTGTAATAAGTCATCTTGTTTTACAACACACTTTGACAGGAGCAATAACTCCATGATGCATTCATTTTTATACCCTCTCTTGAATGCTTTTTAAGCTCTGAGTACCTCCTCTGCTACTCTTGTCCTTCTGAAAAGCAGCCTACTGTTGGCTGTTCTGTCAGATTTGATCATTTCTGCTCTCTCCATAAGGAGCTGCTTTGCTGGGCCTTGCTTTCACTTCACTTTCCACTTTTCACTTTTCATTGGGAGGCTTTAGTGCAATAAATGATCCGAAAGAAATCTCAGGCTCCTCATCTCCTTCTCCAAATTCATTGGACGTTCTTAAACATGAAAGAGTTCTAACAAAGGAAATGTTTTCAATAAATCTTAAGTTCCAAAAGCAGTATGTGCTAGATGACCTTGCAGGACTGAGCTCCTGCAAAATGGAAGCACAGTAAAGCTCCAGCTTTCCTCTTCCTTCTCCTAGTGGCTCTCACTGTCTCTGGAAGTGGGCAGCTAAAGATAACTACATATCAGAAATATACTCCTCCTTTCCAGAACATGACCAAATGTGATGAGTACACCAGCTACAGGTTAAAGCCTAGAGTTTACACCCTTGTTTCTTTTCATTTTCCTTTTTTCTTATCATGTATCCAAAGCACTTGATCAAATCCCTTTGAATTTTGATTTTTACATGGACAGATAAAAGAACTCCCTTATGATGAATGGGTATGATAACCAGACAGACTGCTGTAGAACTGCCCAAGTACCCTGAAAAGTATTAGATGATATGAAATACCCAAGGGAGAGGCTCATATTACACAATTGTTACTTTACTTTTATTTTTTTTTTTTTACTGGTCCAATGCACGTGGTTTAGAAATGCTTGAAAGAACTTCAAATAGATTATGAAAGCTGCAGAAGTGCAAAGTGCTTGTGTAATCACAGATTTTGCTAAGACCATTGTTTGCTACAGTCTAGACCTGAAACAGCACAGTAGCTCCCAATAACAGATATAGAACCACAAGTATGGTTTACATTCAACATATCTATCATTACCTTTCCTCACACCATCCAGAGGCAGATGCCTTGTCCTGCCTCTTTTAGTCAGGCTGAAGAGAACTTCTCCAGCCTTGCCTGCAGGTGAGAAAGGTTTAATTTGGTTGCAAAAATGGGTTCTATATTGTTTCATCATACTCTCTCTCCATCTCTGATCTCTTTATCCCCCTTTGCTTTACTTCCTAGCAAATTCCTCTCCTTGGACTTACCCTTTGCTGCTCTGGTTCCATTCCTCTTCCCCCTTTCACCTTCTCCTCCTCAGTATTTCTGCAAGTCTCAGTCCTGAACTTTTCCTCCCTCTGCTGGACAGAAATTCACAGCAAACCATGGTGCAACACAAGCAACACAAGATACGCAACACTTCATATTGGCACAGCAACACTGCATGTCACCCTTATCCCATAACTAAGAGTCACATGCTTCTACATGCCCCAGGTGACAGTCAGCAAAATACCTTGGCACGTATGGAAGAATGAATTCCATTCATGAGGAAAAGAGGCCTCAAGATAGACCTGTTTATTGAGAAAGGAGGATATTTCTTTGATGTTCCACAGAATACTCTAGGACCCATAACACCTCTGCTATTTATCTCCAATAATGCAACTATCACTCACAGAAGTAATATATGTCCCTGATACTTGAAGCTGTTCTCCCCAGATACAAACACATGTTGCTAGTGCTCCTTCCTAATCTGGCACTTCCATATTAGAAGTGTTTTGACTCTCCATCTCATTTCAGTTTTGATGCAAACAGCTCTGAAGAGATTAAATGGATGTAATGGATTAAAGTTCACATCGGCAATACTGCTCAAGTTGCTGTTTCTCTTGAACACAGCTGGGACAAAAGCCTTGACCTGCCATGCCAACAGGCAGCATGTATGCAAACTGCCCCAAACTGTGCCAGCACAGGTTCCCAGCTCATGATGGACAGGCCTCTGACAAATTTGAGGTCAGAAGTCTGCTATAGATCCATTCCACTGAAGACTAAGTTGAAGGCTCTGTGTTTTCAAAAGTAAAGGCAGCATTTTTTGGGTATGTGGAACAGAACCTCAGACCATACAATCATAGAATCAGAATCATAGAAGCATAGTCAGAGAATGGTTTGGATTGGAAGGGACTTTAAAGATCTTGTAGTTCCAACCTGCCCGCTATGGGCAGGGACACCTCCCATTGGACCAGGTTCCAGCCTGCCCATGAACACTAATCTCTGAGGAACACCACTCATCTCCACTTGAACATAGAGCCCTTCCTATTGGGACAAGCAGTCAGCAAAAGAATGTGCCTTAGCATATCCTTCAGGAGGATCTACTGGAGGATCTACTCGATGATCTTGCCAGGCACAGAGGTGAGGATGAGTGGATTGTAGTTTCTGATGTCTTACTTTTTTCCCTTTTTGAAAATGTGGTTTATGCTTCTCCTTTTCCAGTAATCTTCCATTGACTGTTCTCACATTCAGGATTTAAAGTGGGTTTGTTTTAATTTAGTTTTTTTTGTTTGTTTGTTTCCAAAAAGCACCAGCAAAATGCATGGTGGAGTAAATATTTATTACTTAAGCACTAACTTGTACACAGATATACATCACCCATGGAGAGACACAGCATCCCAGTACAAAAGGATGTCACAAAAGCATTTGTCACTTAAGATGCATTTCTGCTTGCTACCAAGGAGACATTCAACAAGAAAAGCTGAGGACATAGCACCCTACATGCACACATATGGCATGTTAAAGAAGAAATTTACACTAATTCACAGCAATAACAAAATTCACAATCACCTTTTTTTTCCCCTCTCCTAAATAATACAGAAGGAAAAAAAATTGCACTAGAGTTTCCATAGCTGTATGCATAGGTTAGTATAATCAATGCTGTATTGCAAGACCCTAGAAAAACAGGTTAGTAGATCTCTTTTGCCGATGCACTGTGCAGAGAGCACACATGTATGGTAGAGCAACAGGGCACTTGACAGTTCTTGGAAGAGATTTAGACTCCTCATGATCAGAGGTTACTGGGCTTCATCTCCTGCTTGGGTTGTGTGCAGGGCATCAGTACAATGTAAGGTACATATTCACCTATTTCTGGACCTCCAGAGGGATTGGGCTATAAAAATGAAGGGTACAAGATAGCCAGGGGTGAAACTGAGTTCCTTCTGCTCTGGCAGCAGTGTGTGTTTCCTCAAGAATCCCTCCGCTCCAACCCACTGGATGCAGCTGTGGACTTCGGGTTTGAAGAAGAATACTGAGTGTGGTTTTTAAAGTAGTGATTAAAAGTTCTTTCTGGTCCTTTTCTAAGATAGTAAGTATCCACTTGGAAAGATGTGAAGTTTGTTACACCTGCTTCTTCTATGACCAGACTGCAGGACTTTATTTCTTACATTTGTCTTCTCCCTCCTGCTTCCATGGTGTAACAAAATCTTACAACGAGAACATCTGTGATCTAAAAAGGTACTTGAAGTTTCCAGAAATATTGTTAGTATTAGTAACAGTATTATAGTTAGTATTAATACTTACAATATCATATTACGTAATTACTGTTATTACAGTATTACAACTGTATACTGTTACACCAATGGACAAAATAATTTTTTCTGGGGAAAACAAAAAAGGCATTCTCGCAGAAATTTTGAAAACATTTTTAAACAGATTTTTGTGGACACAGGAGCCCAGTGACCATTATTGAAAAAGGAGAGTACACAGAAGGTTTGTGCCATGGCTTAGAATGCATCAGCCTTTCAGTTCAGGCTGAATTTTACCTGCAGCAGTATCCACTGAGAGAATAGCTGTCTGAGGGTGAAAAAAACAACTAAACCTATCCTTTGGCTTACTGCACACGACAGAAGAGACAGTTGAGTGTAAAGCTACATAAACCAGAAAAGAATAATCAAGAGAATTAAGCTGATGCAGATGAGTTAAACCAGAAAGAATTGGAGAGTTAGACATGAGAAATAAATTCCTGGTTGTTGTAGAGGCTGTTCTGCTTCCCTTTGCTGGACTAACTGATGTGCAGGTGGTCACATCAAGATCAAAAAGGAAATAATGATTTGTTGGTGTTAGCAAGTGGTCAATGCCATGGATGCTGGAAAGAAAAACCAAGACTCTACTTTTATAGGCACAGACAAGCATAGATGTTCATGCCTGCTTCACTTGTGTGCCCTGCTGGCTGCAGGCCAAAGCCATAAAAATGAATTAGCTCAGAGCTGCCTGTGTGCTGAATGTGACTACTCAGTTTCTGTCTCACCATCAGTAAGTGCAGACACAGCACTTGATGTGTCTGCCTACACTATTCATGAAAACAGCATTGATGCTCTAGAAGAGAATTTATGGCTCGTCTTTACAATTGGATTGTTTACACAAATGATTGCTTTTCTGATTTACTGTTACTAAAAAAAAAAAAAGAGATATCTCGCCATCTGATTTGTAGTTTTGACTGAGAATATGACAATTTAGTCCAACCAAGAGTTGCCACAAAACTTTGTTATAAACATAATTGTGTTGCAGTACCTAAGAAGGGTATACATTAAAATCTATACTCGCTTTGGAGTCCAAATTCCCTGAACATTTTGATGATCGTAACTGCTTTCATTTAGAAAAAGGCAGTCAGTGTATATGCTTGAAAAAGACTAACACTTGCTGAACAGACAGATAATCAGCTGACAACAAAAGAGAAAAAATGTTAAATGGCATACCACATCAGTGGAAAGTATTTGGCCTGGCTAAATAACATATCAATAACATATCTATATGAAGACTTCCTGATCATCCTTTCATCCATCTCCTGCTCTTCTCTGTACATTTTCAATAGCAATGAAAGTAAGAAAGAAAATAAAGCATGGTTTGTAGAAAAGAAAAAAAGAGGTAGTATCTGTTACAAGAGCAACTGATAAAGCTGGAAGAAATACACAAGCTTCCGAGCACAGTAGGTCTTACTTTAGCAATGGCATTACTTTATTTCCTGAAATAAACCCATGTGGCAACAGAGTTTATTTTGAGGCTGATATTGTTTGCTTGGCAAGCTGTAATGGGGGCTGCAGCAATGGGCTGATAACATGGGTGACTCATGAGGCATGGTTTGAATGACAGGAAGCACAGACGCAGCTTACTTGTTGGGTCTCATGGTTCTGTGGCCTTTGCCTGGGCCATGGGTATGAGGAATGCAGTGCACCCAGCTGGAATTAAGTGGCTTCCTACAGGCATAGTGGCCATGCTAGGGGAATAGATGAAAGGAGAATGTTTATTTCCAGCTACTACTCGGCATCTTTCCATGCTATCAACATGATAATAACAGAATACCTCATGGAAAAAAATCAGAAAATTATCACTCAAATATGAAGACAGAGATGATCTGCTTTTTCAAAGGGAACTGGAAGGACACTAAGTGTCCTTGTCAAGTTGGCAGAGGAAGATTGAGGTCAAGTAGGAATTTCAGCCATCTGAATCATGGTTCATGTCCTTAAATACATGGGTAGGTTTTCATTAAACAGCTTTCCTCCATAAGGTTTGCTATGTAAAACACTGAACTGTTTTGGGTTTTAGTTTTGGTTTGGTTTTTTTTTTTTTTTTTCTGAATACTTAAGGACATTATGTACACTACTCTACCAAAACATAAGATGTTATTATGCATGGTGTTCTGTTTTCAAAAATGTCCATTGCCAGCTACAGCAACAACTAAGGGTTGCTACCTTTCTATTAGGCATTATTACAACACAAAACTAGCACATTGACAGAGAAAGATTTTTTTTAACCTACATGTCATAGTAAACACATAAGAAAATAGAACTCAAAATAGTAGTTTAAACCTCTATACTTCTTTTTTTATAAGTATGCACATAGAGTAAATAATATGTGTTTCAAATTAGAGAATTAATTATCCTGCAGAAGTATGCTTGTATTCTGTCTTCCATATCTTCTTATCTTCTGTGAAACAAACAAAATTTATTATAAATTGCTCATTCCTTTCTTACCTTACCCTCATTCCATCACTGTAGCACCTTCACTGTTCATCTAAATGTTAATGCTTTCATCTGGTTTTGGCTCACAGCAAGCCTATTCTGCTTGAAAAACATGAAAATCAGGATTTTTCAAATATATCTGCCTGAATTGTCATCTTACATGGCTTAACATCAGGTAAATAATATTGGTGATCTTGTATGGTGACTTATGCAGGTCTGTCACATTGCAAGACTCTTGGTGAGAGGAAAGGTTTAAGAACAAGGAGTATTTCGATGGACAGAGAAAAAATGGAGAAGAAAGAAGTTGTTTAAGAAAAGCTTTGCTTGAAAGGTTTCTTAATGAAGCTTGAGATTTAAATGTACGCAGTCTTGTTCAGGACTAAGATAAAATAAAGCATTTTGGCATGTCCTTATCTTTCTTATCTTTCCACAATCTTCTATCAATATTATCACTGCTTTTATTTGGGCAATTCATGGTACATAGCCTAAACAAATAATCTTGTCAGTTATTCACAGTGTTTACCTTCTGAATAAAGCAGTTTGAAACATCCTGAGACTTTCACAACAACTTGGTCTGTTCTCTTAAGTACCTGGCATTACAGTCAGCCAGAGTGTGTGCTTTTTGTCTGTTCTTTTTTGTGGCAATCAGGAGTTGCCTTCTTGCACAGCTGCTGTTTCAAGTGGCCTGGCTGACCACGCTGAGCTCCCATCAAAGTGAGAGGGAATGTTACTAGAGACTTACTTTCATTTAGGAATACACCAGAACAGCTCTACAGCACATATAGTTCCACTAATGGAGACTAGAGCTGGCATTGAGGAAAAACTAACTGAAAGAACTGCTGCAAGGAAATTAAGGATAAATCTAGCACTGCATATTACACAACTAACATCTGTTAAGAATGGGACATCTGCAAAACACAGCATTATTGGCAACCTCTCTGCATGTCACTGTGGTTAGGATTAGCTACTTGCACTCTAACTGAACAAGTGGAGGAGTTAAGATGGTAAGACTGAGCTATCCCTCAAGGACAACTACTTTACTGAAAAGCTGAAATACCAGGTTTTGTTCTGGTGAACATTTTTTTCATTCATATACCCCTACATGTCTGCAGTGACTTGGGTCAATGTATTGGATGAAAGTTTGTGTCACTGTGTTGTGTTGTTAATATCACTTGAATGAAGTACAGAAACCACAGCAAGGCCTGGCAGGTAAGGACTAGTTCTACTTTCTTGAGCTACAGGAATTCAGTTTTATGTAAAGGGTTGCCAGGTAATTCTGACAGGCTTTTCTGACACAAAAGACTATTATGGGTTAATGTGAATAGATGTAATAGTAAAGCAGCAAAAGACTGAAAGAAATCCTTCCAAAGGGGAAACACAAATTTATCCTACTTAAAACTTCAGAGTTACACTTTAATCCAGAAATCATCTTCTCCAAAACGAATTACATTTCGGAGTATTTTATATTGTTGGGTTTTTGTTTGTTTGTTTTTTTGTTTTATAGGAAGGTGTAGCACTGCTATTTTCTAACATATAAAGAAGTTTGGAAATGTCTGAATAGTTGTTAAATTTCTGACCAGCCCCTACTTCTCAGGTTTTGCTCTGCATTTTAAGGACCTCATCACCTAGACACATAGTAGGAGAGAGGTGGCAAATCACAGCAGGAGGGATATTATGTCCCACATTGCTAACCTTTTATTCATTTGGAGCTGTCACCTCACTGTTCAAGAGGTGACCGTGCATAACTGGAACAGGAGGATACAAAACCTCAAGGCTTGTACTTATCATCCCTTGTGGTTTGGCATCTGCTACCAGACAGAACAGTTATCAGAGCCCTCCTGAGCTGGGGGTGATACCCATAGACACACGGACAAACAGTCTTGGGGAAGGCTAATACGTGGTACAGCCTACAGTTATCTTATGAATTGATCTAGTACCAACTACAATATACTATTAAGAACATTAATTTATTATTCTGTCCTCTGTATTCCCCTGATAAGACCCTGAGGTTGTGGAAGGAGTCCTGCTGCTGTCATGGCAAACACCATCCCTGATGTACCGGTTTCCTAGCGTTTAGCATTCACCTTTGAATGGACACTCCACTTAGGGCTCTACACCTATATGGGACTCAATTCCAGCAGCCCATCTGTGGGAAATCAAGTCTGTGTTTTAAAAGAAATTAACATTTCTACTTAATTCACTAACTCTGCAGGCACACAATCACTTGGTTTAACAGCAGGGAACAGATGAAGCAGCTGAGGTGGGGTGATTATCAGCATCAGCATGCAGCAGCAGCTCATTGTTACGTGAGACTGGCTGAAGTACAAAGCTGTGCTTTTTAGCTTTGGGTAACACCACTCTCCCTGAAAAAACCAAAATATAACTGTCTTGCCTTGCTGACCAGAAATCTGATATTTTACCCTGCAGCTACACGTCCAGCTCTCTTCCCTCTGTGGTGCAATTAACACTCTTGCTCAAGACAGCAGTATGTTTCCTTACATTCCGGGAAACAGTTGGCTCTCCTGAAGACTTCTGCTGATTTTTGCACCAGCACTCTTCAGCTGTATTTCAGTTTAATATATGAGGTGTGGGTACTTTTCACTGGAAACAATAATGAAATTTGTGATTTTTCTTTTTCAGACCAACAACTAAGCTCCAGCTGGCTAACCTAGAGGATATAAAAACAACATCTCTTCTCCAGAATCAGCAGGCCAGAAAGGGAAAATAGGTATATTGGCAAAAGTTATCGTGACAGTACAGTTCAGGATGTAGAAACCTGTGCCCAAAACCCAAGCAGCTGGATAGATTATCATGTTCCTTAAATAAGCAACTTAGACTGTGACATAGTGTATATAGTTTACAGATGAACACTTTACAGGCAAAGCAATACTTATGCCAAAGTAACATACAAATAGCATGCAGTTGCTCATATTTTCAAGAGCTTCCTGGAATAACAGTTAAGAAGGATTCTGGAATGCATCCAGAAGAGAGTAATAAAGGTCTGAAAGGCATGTCCTGTGAGGAGCAGCTAAGGACTTTGGATTTGTGTAGTTTGTAGAAAAGGAGGCTGAGGGACAACCTCATTGCTTTCTATGGCTTCCTGAGGAGTGGAGGTGGAGAGGGAGCTGCTGAAGTCTTCTTCCTGGTACTCAGTGAGAAGACGTGTGGGAATGGTTCAAAGCTGTGTTGAGGAAGGTTTAGACTGGACATTAGGAAACAATTCTTCACCAAGAGTGTAGCCAAAAACTGGAACAGGCTCCTTAGAGAGGTGATCAATGCCCCAAGCCTCTCTGTTTTTAAGAGGCATTTGGATGAAGTCCTTAACCTGCTTTAACTTTTGGTCATTCCTGAATTGGTCAGGCAGTTGGACTAGCTGATCATTGTAGGTCCCTTCCAGCTGCAAATATTTATTCTGAGGTCTCATCTTCTCTGTGTGAGTAATGCTTTATCTTTTCTGCATTGAAGGAAGCAGTGGGGAGTTTGGAATTACACTTCCAGACAAGAAGAGAACACAAATTCTTCCTCTGAGTCCTTATAGTCTCTGCATGTTAGTGAAATGGATGAAAAACGAGCAAGTGTCTTTGGTGCCAAAATCATGAAGTTGCTCAAACCACTACGAGCCACCAAGTACAGGAAATTACTATCTGATAGTCCTTTTGGCAGCACCAAGATGAAGAGCAATATTTGCAATATCTCTAACCACATGGATAAGCAGGATGGTTTTCTTATAGTTCAGAACACAAGAGGATTTCAGACAGCTGGTTTGGGGCACACAGTGAAAGTTGCTATCTTGCTGGGTGGTGGGTTTGAGACGTCACTGAGAAGTAAAAAGCTGTTCCTTTTTGTTCCTAGATTGGTACAAATACCTACAGGGAAGTGCAAAAGCCTATTCCCCACTCTGCAATAATAATCAGCCCTGCTGATCACAAAGGCATCCTGCAGAGTACCTCCAGCTTCTCTTCCACATCTGACTAGGCTTGCAGGAGGTCCTCAGTCCACAAGAGTGAGGCAGGAATATCAGCAACCTGGCTGAAGGAGCACAGCACAGGCTAGTGAGAGATGCAGGAGAACATGCCAAGGACCAGGGTTGTCCCTCCAAGCTTTTGATGTGCTCAGAAACTCCTAACCATCCTAAGAGGCATTAACTGCTCAGGGACAGGTGCCTGTGATACATGTCAGCCTGGGCCTGAGCCTCTTCGTTTCGTTCATAGCAACTTGTGTGACTACTTCAGACTGTTCTCAGCACTGCTTTGTGGGCTTTCTCATTGCTTCCTCTGAAATGGGCATCCACTTCAGGTGAGCACAGCTTATTACTCAGTGTTCAGGATACCTTTGGTTAGCCCTATAGCTTCATGTCTTAAGTACTTTCTTCCTGTGGCAGCTGGCTGAGAATTCAGCATCAGGTTTGATACACTTCCTATCTAAAGACTGAGTGTTTTCTTAACTGTAAAGAGTTTGTAGTGATAATTAACATTATTGGCACTATTACATTATTATGAACATTATGTCATATCAGAATCCAAGATATTGGCAATTGACACATATGAGTGAAAGGCCATAATAATCAGGCAGAACCAGGATTATTCATGTGAGAATCTAACTTATGCTTAGCTCATCAGATGATGTCAGTATTGTAATAAAAGGCTGGGGCAAGAATGTCCTCAAGGCTTACGCATTGCTATGAAATTTTGCTGTCTGAAAGTCCTCTGAAGGAACTAGTCTGTTCTGCACAACAAAGCTCACTATGAAAATTGGTACTTACGTTACACTGAGAAAATAATTTTGTTTCAGATTCAACGGATATCCTAATCACTGATTTTTTTTAGGCATTATCCAAGCCAGTAATTTCTAAAAGATGAAAAAAAGATTTTCTCCAGCCACAGGAGAAACTCTCTAATGTCTCTTGTCTCATCAGAGGATGATATAAAAAACAAGCCCATGCCTATTGTTATCATCTGTTTGGAAACTGAACTGATTGAATAAAGTATTTCATTTTTTTCCTGAGTTTAGTTACATGTGAAGTACAAAAAGGATGTGTCTGAGAATGAAGCACTTTTTATCATTTCAGTATCTGCCTCAGCTAAAGAAAAAATTTAAATGAGTAAATAGATACCAGAAAATAAAAAAAAAAAGAAAAAAATAATTATTAAAAAAAAAAAAAACAAAACACTTAAATCTAAAGCAACCTTTCAGTCAGGGAGAAACCTAGCCCTGAGCTACTTTATATCTCATCAGATTTTGTTCATCTAACAGTAACTGTTTTCCTTACTCTTACAAGAGAAAAATATGTAAGGCATGTGAAAGATGTGTTAGAAAATCTGGAAGGGCCTTGGAATATCTGGATAATTTCATGGGGTATCTCTTTAGTCTAGAAAAAAATAACAATTAGAATCACAGAAAAATGGAATTTTTCTTAGGCGGGAAAAGTTAAGATCATCAAGTCCAGCCGTTAACCCAGCACAGTGAAATCACCACTAAGCACCACATGTATGCATACTTTAAATACCTCCTGGAAGGGTGACTCAGCCACTTCCCTAGGCAGCCTGTTCCATGGCTTGACTACCCTTTTGGTGACAATTTTTTTCCTCATATCAAACCTACACCTCCTCTGCTACAACCTGAGGCCATTTCCTCTTGTTCTATCATATGTTACTTGGGAGAACCAACCAACTCCCACCTCTCTACAACCTCCTTTCAGGTAATTGTAGAAAGTGAGAAGGTCTCTGCTCAACCTCCTTTCTCCCAGGCTAGACAACCCCCGTTCCCTCAGCCGCTCCTCATAAGGCTTGTGCTCTACAACCTTCACCGGTTTTGTCATCCTTCTTGTGTTGAGGTGACCAAAACTGAACACAGTGTAAGTGTCACACTCACAAACTTCCAGTCCACTAGCACCTCCCTAGTCAGCCAGGGCTGCTGGTAAATGATAGGAAGTGGAGTGGTGAGCACTTCTGCCAGCTCCCTCAGCACTCGTGAGTGGATTCCATCTGGGCCCATAGAACTGCCTGTCTCTAAGTGAAGCAGTAGGTCACTAACAATTTCCCCTTGGATTGTAGAGGCTTTGCTCCATTACCCAAAAAAGAGTGCAAAAAAGTGGATTTTTATGTATTATGACTCCATTAAAGGAAAAAATAAAGCTTATGTGTGGGTTCCAACTCAAGTAATACATTGTAACTGCTTTAGTTTGCGAACATTATAAACGCAGCATAAGAACAGCAGCTATACTTGCTAGTTCTCCCCAGGATACAACATCCAGAAAGATACTGTGCCTTGATTCAATTTCAGCAATAGCTCAACATAGAAACATAGGAATTGTTATTTCATACCATCCTGATCCCTTGGAGAGAGAGGAAAGAAAAAAAAAAAAAAAAAAAACTACAGCCAGGATGGAAACAGAGCAATGTGAAACCACTTGTAGTGGATGACAAACATCTTGCCCTAACAAATGCGTGATTTCTGCTTAGGACAAGAAATGGCTGTGTCTGAGATACAGCTGCCCACGTAGAGCCCAGGCAATAAGTAGGAAAACACAAGTGGTCTATGCTGTCTGCAGTTACTGACATTGGAGGTGGTTTTCTCCTTTATGTGCATATCCTGTGTGACAGAAGGGAATGAAAAGGAAAACAATCTTGTCTTGAAACATCAGTGATCTTGTTGACTGGAATGGAATCGCAAGCCCAGATTTGAATGTGTGAGCACATAGAGTTAAATCCTGGACCTGCTGGTTTGATTTATGCCTTTATACATGGATCAAAGCCCACATTTCTCTATGATGCCATTGCCTCAAACCACTCAGTAGGGCCTTCACTTTATCACTTTCAGCTCTGAAACAGAGCTAGTCTCCAATCCATTAGAGTAGAGGGGAAAGACAACATCCCTCAAAGTGCTGGCAACACTCTCCCTACTGCAAGCCAGTATCCCATTAGCCTTTTTTACCACAACAGCACATTGCTGACTCATGGCCGGTTTGCTGTCTCCCAAGACCTCTGGGTCATTCTCTGCCAAACTCCTGTCCAGCTGGTTAAGCCCCAGCATATACTGGTGCATGGAGCTATTCCTCCCAAGGTGCAGAACTTTGTACTTCCCTTTGCTGAACTTCATGAGACCCTTCTCTGCCCATTTCTCTGACATGTAATGTACCTCTGAATGGCAGGACACCCAATAGCTCCATTAGTCTCTCTTCCCAGTTTTATATCACCTGCAGACTTGTTCAGGGTGCTCTCTGCCCCATGTTCCAGGTCAAGTAGTATTGGTCTCAGAACCCACCCCTGTGATACACTACTAGTACCTAGCTTCCACATGGACTTTGTTCCATGGATCGCAAAGTTTTCAGCACAACTGTTCTGCCAGTTTTCAGCCCAGCTCACTGTTAACTTACCTAACAAGTACTTTGTCAGCTTCTCTATGCAAATGTCTATACAGGACACAATGTCTAAAGCCATACTAAGTTGAGGTAAAAAATATCTACTGATCTCCCCTCATACACCTGGACAGTGATGTCATTGCACAAAGATATTAAGCTGGATAAGTATGATTTCTCCTTTGTAAATCCATGATGACTTCTGTTCACCTTGTTGTCCTTTATGTGTTCAGAAATGGTGTACAGTGTTACTTGCTCTGTCATCTTCCCAGGGGCCAAGGTGAGTTTGACTTGCCTGTGCTTCCCTGGATCTTCCTTCTTGCCCTTCTAGAAGATGGAAGTGACTTTTACTGTCTTCCAGTCTTCAGAAAACCCCTCTGTGATCTTTCAGATACACCATGATCAGCCTTGAACAGACAACAGCAGACTTCCTCAGCACTCATTGGTGCATCCCAGTGTGTGTCTAGTCTGTCTAAACATTGTCTGACCTCCTCTTCCTCCACCAAGGACAAGTATTTCTTGCTCCAGACTTTCCCTCTGGTTTTAGGGGCTTGGAATTGCTGAAGGCCAGTCTTACCACTAGAAGATGAAAATAACTTCTTTTTTTTTTTAAATTAGAGACAGTACCTAGTTCTATTTTCAGCTTTTGACACGGACTTGAACATCTTCAAGAAAATGATGATCTACTTGCTGACAGAGAGAGCTTTATCCAAAGGAGAGAATGGAATATCAGCAACATTTCTCCAATTAATATGAAATTGTATCCAGACTTTCACCCCAGCATCATTAAAAAGGAAGTTTCAAATGTTATAGCTGTCATTTAAAGAACCTTAAGTGAATTGGTGTAATTTTTCTCTCTGCTATTCTGTGTTTGTCTACATAGAGCTGTGTGTGCATGTATGTGTGTATTTGTCTTTCAAAACTTCATCTAACCAATTAGTTCTCAGTATAGCAACAATTTCTTGTGACTCTTTTGCCCCTTTCTTCGTTTTATTGATCTGATCCTGGAGAGGTGTTGATATGTTCATGTTGTGTATGCACCACTACTGACAGTGTCATTCCAATCCCCAACCTATGATGTCATCAGTGGGCAGAAAAATTTAAGTTCATCACTCAGACGAATGCTAATATCATTTTCACCACCACATTACCATGCAGTTCCTGGTTCTAACCATTTTCAGCAAAGTACCAAGGCTATCTGCTTCACCATTGTCCTATAAAAAAAAACATGGGCTTCAGGGTTAGAAGTCAGGGATTATTCAGCAAGCACTAATATGGTGGGGGTTTCCATCCTGTGGTGTAAATCCACCTCCATGGCCATTATCTCCTTTTTCTCAGTGAGACAAAACTGAGTTTGAGCTGTAAGGCATTTTTCTGCTGTGCCTTTTACTCCTATTATGTTTATAGTTTTCATCAAAGGTTTAATTCCTAGCTCCTAGCTCAGATCCTCAGTAATTTGGACCCCTGTATCAATTAAGAATGATAAATTTACTCATTTCAGACCCACAGGAATATGTATCTAAGGTTCCTTGTTAGTAGACCACTGGAAAGAATTCTAGTTTGCTGATCCTGTCTGTTCCTCTTGCAGGGGTGAAAAAGGGTTGACTGTTTTGCCCTGCACCTGAATATAGGCAGCCTATTGTACTCCTAAGAGCAGCTCCCAATACCATTTTATCTAGATAGTCACAGGCTCTCCCCGTTCTCCAGAGTGCACACTCCCAGCCTAATAAACCAGTCAGGATGGGACCAACTGATCGCCTGGTGGCCTGTCACTCAGAAACACCCTGGGACCCCAAAACCCGGCTGCCTCCCCATGTTAAAGAGAGTCTCCAGAAATACTTAGGTTTCAGTTTTACCCAGATCGTGTGAAAGCCTGTCCTCGAGGTCACTGAGCTTGTATCCTGACTGGGAGTGGTACGGCACTTGTTTGTGGGTTCCCGCCATGAGGTCCTGCATGCATCTCTGTTTTAGTAACAGGTCGCACCTCTTTTTCCTTAAATTCCTGCATTTGATCAGATCTGTTTTCATCAGAATCTCCCCAGGTGTCTCTATGTGAATCCTTCAGAGTCTGCAGCCATAATTTACTTTCGGATTTGGACAGGATTTGGGGATTTTCTTGTCTGTGTCAGCATAAGTTGCAGTTATGCTCAGAGTGATGAGTCTGCTTCCTTTCTCTTTACAATTCTCTCTCCAAATAACATATTTTGGATTCTAAAATTTTGGAATGATCCTGAACCTGAACTAAATAGGCACCTAGAATGGCACATATAGCCCCTCTATCTATGCCACCTCAAAACCTTATGGGGCTTTGTTCTAGCTTTTCCACAGCCACAATGGGGCTATACTACTTCCCTTGCCCATTTTACATCTGGGGAAAAGGTGCAGAGTTGTGCCTCTTTATCAAACCCTCTGTCAACGTACTTCAACTATGCCAATAACAACACAGAGGCACCCACAAAACAGACAGCAGTGTCTACCCAAAATGCAGCTTTGTTGTAACCAAAATTACTTGGCATTCCTTCTGAAAAAATTAAATTACAAGTTTGGATGTCAGTCAGGAATTTGCTACTACACAACTTATTCCTAAGCTTTAAGAAATATTCTTTCTAGAAAGATAAACCAAAAAGTGCACACGCTCACTTATAAATGGAAAACCTCCCACACAAGGGTACCCCAAGCCAGTCTCTCACCCAGAGGGGGCAAGAGCTCACTCAAGGGTGCATCCAGAAGAAATACTCACTCACTGAAGCAGGGGGTGAGGACTCACTCATCTACAAAGTATGCTTGGACAGTGTCCCAGTCCAAGGGGAGGATTCATGACTGCAAGGCCCAATTGCTCCTAGGGAACCAACTCAAAAGCAGCTCTCTGGCCAAGCTCCATTTATACTGTAGTTGAGTGTGCACTGTGGGCTTTCTAACTAGTTGAGAGCAAGCACGCAACAAAGGCAGGGTAAGGGCCTGGACCCTGAGGTGATCCTGGTTAATTTTTGTGAGCTCAATCAATCTTTATCAGGTCTCTGGCAAGCCCTGGTCTGTAGTAGGTTTTTGTGAGGGTGGCTGCACCTGACACACACATAGGTGGCTTTTAGTAACGCAGCTGCCTTCAGAAAGATTTACTTGTGATCTTTTGAGAAGGGCTCCTGTCACATCTTCCGGGCAGACAGTACCTCTCCTGGTACAGAATAGCAGCTGATTACCTAGCAGAAGCAGGGAAGATCCTGGAATCTGTGGCCCTGACAGTATGGAATATATGTGTAAGAGACCTTCTGGAATTAGGGAACCAACAAAACAAAAGCAAGTCAGCAAAACCACACATACGAAAGCTCTTGCACAGATAAAGGAATGAAAACCACTAGAGTCAAGACCAAAATTAATATTGAAGATTTCAGTGGTTGTAATCTAGGGAAGGGGAGGGTAGGAAGAAAAGAAAAGAAAAGAAAAGAAAAGAAAAGAAAAGAAAAGAAAAGAAAAGAAAAGAAAAGAAAAGAAAAGAAAAGAAAAGAAAAGAAAAGAAAAGAAAAGAAAAGAAAAGAAAAGAAAAGAAAAGAAAAGAAAAGAAAAGAAAAGAAAAGAAAAGAAAAGAAAAGAAAAGAAAAGAAAAGAAAAGAAAAGAAAAGAAAAGAAAAGAAAAGAAAAGAAAAGAAAAGAAAAGAAAAGAAAAGAAAAGAAAAGAAAAGAAAAGAAAAGAAAAGAAAAGAAAAGAAAAGAAAAGAGAAAAGAAAAGAAACATGCAAGAATGCCAGGAAATGCCATCATATCTGGGCATCGAACCAGTCTGTCACGTACTAATTCATATGCTGTCAGTATAGAATGAACTGCTCTGATTTAAAGGTTTAATTGCAAATAGAACCTGACAAGAGAAGGGACAGGCTAGTAGTAAGCAGGAGACATCTGGCTGCAAGAAAGCAAGTTATGATACGATATTCTCATTTGCATTCTTTCAACAGAAAAGAACTAGGATGCTTTCAACAGAAAGGAACTAGAATGCTTTCAACAAGAAAGAAAGACAATTCACCTAAGAGTGATGAGAAAGAAATGTCTCCCCATACTGCACTTCATTAATCTGTGGAACTGGCTGTTGCAACATACCTGCGAGGATAACTAGCAAGACAGATCAAAGATTATGAAGAATCTGAAATATTTATATATCTATGTTGTGGTTTGAGGCTTGGAATGGGGGCGTGACCTTCCAGCAACTGGGAGGACCCCGGGTGGGGGGGAACCACTTGT